>NC_083473.1:6138471-6215971 GCF_030014155.1 Tachysurus vachellii | reverse complement strand
ACGGGGGAGAGACGGGGAGAGAGACAGGAGAGAGACGGGGAGAGAGATACGGGGGAGAGACGGGGAGAGAGAGACGGGGGGAGAGACAGGGAGAGAGAGACGGAGAGAGAGAGACGGAGAGAGAGAGACGGGGTGAGAGATGGGGTGAGAGACGGAGGGTGAGAGACGGAGGGTGAGAGACGGGGAGAGAGACTGGGGAGAGCGAGAGAGACGGGGGGTGAGAGACGGGGGGAGAGAGATGGGGAGAGTTGGGGGGTGAGAGACGGAGAGAGAGACAGGGAGAGAGACGGGGAGAGAGAGATGGGGTAGAGACAGGGGAGAGACGGGGAGAGACGGGGAGAGATGGAGAGAGACCTGGAGGAGAGAGATCTGGAGGAGAGAGACGGGGAGAGAGACGGGAGAGATGGAGAGAAAGATGGGGAGAGAGACAGGGGAGAGAGACGGGGGAGTGAGATGGGTGAGAGAGACAGAGACAGAGAAATGGAGTGAAATAGAGATGGAGAGAGAAAAAATGAAAAATAGATGTGGACAGCAACAAATGGAGACTGACAGACAAAGACAGAGACACAGAGAGAAAGAGAAATATATACAGTTTGAAAGAGACAGGCAAACAGAGACTGATAGAGTAATCTTGCTCTGTGTGTGTGTGTGTGTGTGTGTGTGTGTGTGTGTGTGTGTGTGTGTGTGTGTGTGTGTGTGTGTGTGTGTGTGTGTGTGTACAGGTGTGTACGAGCTGATGCGAGATAACAGGACAGTATCTGGTCAGACCATTAATGCAGTGGAGCAGCTGTCTCTCTACCCCGAGCTCCTCAGCAGCCTGCTCTACAAACTGAGTGGCAGTCAGGTGAGATCAGACCGAGATCAGACCGAGATCAGACCGAGATCAGACCGAGATCAGACCGAGATCAGACATTACTTATCCTCAATTCTGCCTCTAATTTTTGAAATTTATGTAGCTTGGTTTCAAGTCTGATTTTGGAAATTTACATGAATAAAAATAAATTTCAGAGATTCAAATAAAAGGAGTGTGTGTATATGTACATATGTGTATTTCATATCTAAATATGTAGTGTGTGTGCGTGTGCGTGTGAGTGTGCGTGGTGTGTGTTAGAGAGAGGAATGTGTATTTACTTCATGTCTCCCTGCGCTGCAGGACTCCATCGAGCCGGTTTATTTCTACATCGGCGTGGTGTTCGCGCTGCAGGCCGTCTTTGTGACGGCTCTGTTTATCTGCAGCTGGGTGATGAGTGGCACTTGGGTGGCTGGGATGTTGGCAGTGGCCTGGTTCATCATTAACAGGTCAGACTGGCACAGGAAACAAACACACGCACACACACAAACCTAGAACAGGGGAAATAAACAAAATAACGACAGGTTAAAAAACTGAGAAGAATGAAACAAATGAAATGAACACTTAGACTTATATAATATGTGCATTAAAGGTGAAATCAGCAAGTCTACATCAGACCAAGGTTTGTAATATTTGGTGAAAAAAATCAATAGAACCTTGGCTTAGAGGTTACACTGTGGTCTCTGTGGAACCCCAAACATGTTTTTCTTCCCACCTGTCAATCATGTTTATTCTAACCTCAGTGACCTCAGGTATTCTCTCTCTCCCTCCCTCTTTCTCTCTCTCGCTCTCTCTCTCAGGCCCGACACGACTAAAGTGGACTACGCTATTCCTCTGAGAGATAACTGGGCTCTCCCTTACTTCTCCTGCCAAGTGGCTGCTTTAACTGGCTTCCTGAGCAACAACATCAGCTCTTCTATGGAGGTGTGAAGGAACACATCAGTACACAGAGATCACACAGAGCTGAGAGAGAGAACACATCAGTACACAGAGATCACACAGAGCTGAGAGAACACATCAGTACACAGAGATCACACAGAGCTGAGAGAGAGAGAACACATCAGTACACAGAGATCACACAGAGCTGAGAGAGAGAACACATCAGTACACAGAGATCACACAGAGCTGAGAGAGAGAGAACACATCAGTACACAGAGATCACACAGAGCTGAGAGAGAGAGAACACATCAGTACACAGAGATCACAGTGCTGAGAGAGAGAGAACACATCAGTACACAGAGATCACACAGAGCTGAGAGAGAGAGAACACATCAGTACACAGAGATCACACAGAGCTGAGAGAGAGAGAACACATCAGTACACAGAGATCACACAGCTGAGAGAACACATCAGTACACAGAGATCACAGAGCTGAGAGAGAGAGAACACATCAGTACACAGAGATCACACAGAGCTGAGAGAGAGAACACATCAGTACACAGAGATCACACAGAGCTGAGAGAGAGAGAACACATCAGTACACAGAGATCACACAGCTGAGAGAACACATCAGTACACAGAGATCACACAGTTGAGAGAGAGAGAACACATCAGTACACAGAGATCACACAGAGCTGAGAGAGAGAACACATCAGTACACAGAGATCACACAGAGCTGAGAGAGAGAGAACACATCAGTACACAGAGATCACACAGAGCTGAGAGAGAGAACACATCAGTACACAGAGATCACACAGAGCTGAGAGAGAGAGAACACATCAGTACACAGAGATCACACAGAGCTGAGAGAGAGAACACATCAGTACACAGAGATCACACAGAGCTGAGAGAGAGAACACATCAGTACACAGAGATCACACAGAGCTGAGAGAGAGAGAACACATCAGTACACAGAGATCACACAGAGCTGAGAGAGAGAGAACACATCAGTACACAGAGATCACACAGAGCTGAGAGAGAGAACACATCAGTACACAGAGATCACACAGAGCTGAGAGAGAGAACACATCAGTACACAGAGATCACACAGAGCTGAGAGAGAGAGAACACATCAGTACACAGAGATCACACAGAGCTGAGAGAGAGAACACATCAGTACACAGAGATCACACAGAGCTGAGAGAGAGAGAACACATCAGTACACAGAGATCACACAGAGCTGAGAGAGAGAGAACACATCAGTACACAGAGATCACACAGAGCTGAGAGAGAGAGAACACATCAGTACACAGAGATCACACAGCTGAGAGAGAGAGAACACATCAGTACACAGAGATCACACAGAGCTGAGAGAGAGAACACATCAGTACACAGAGATCACACAGAGCTGAGAGAGAGAGAACACATCAGTACACAGAGATCACACAGAGCTGAGAGAGAGAGAACACATCAGTACACAGAGATCACACAGAGCTGAGAGAGAGAGAACACATCAGTACACAGAGATCACACAGAGCTGAGAGAGAGAGAACACATCAGTACACAGAGATCACACAGAGCTGAGAGAGAGAACACATCAGTACACAGAGATCACACAGAGCTGAGAGAGAGAGAGAACACATCAGTACACAGAGATCACACAGAGCTGAGAGAGAGAGAACACATCAGTACACAGAGATCACACAGAGCTGAGAGAGAGAACACATCAGTACACAGAGATCACACAGAGCTGAGAGAGAGAGAACACATCAGTACACAGAGATCACACAGTTGAGAGAGAGAACACATCAGTACACAGAGATCACACAGAGCTGAGAGAGAGAGAGAACACATCAGTACACAGAGATCACACAGAGCTGAGAGAGAGAGAACACATCAGTACACAGAGATCACACAGAGCTGAGAGAGAGAACACATCAGTACACAGAGATCACACAGAGCTGAGAGAACACATCAGTACACAGAGATCACACAGAGCTGAGAGAGAGAACACATCAGTACACAGAGATCACACAGAGCTGAGAGAGAGAGAACACATCAGTACACAGAGATCACACAGAGCTGAGAGAGAGAACACATCAGTACACAGAGATCACACAGAGCTGAGAGAGAGAACACATCAGTACACAGAGATCACACAGAGCTGAGAGAGAGAACACATCAGTACACAGAGATCACACAGAGCTGAGAGAGAGAGAGAACACATCAGTACACAGAGATCACACAGAGCTGAGAGAGAGAGAACACATCAGTACACAGAGATCACACAGAGCTGAGAGAGAGAACACATCAGTACACAGAGATCACACAGAGCTGAGAGAGAGAACACATCAGTACACAGAGATCACACAGAGCTGAGAGAGAGAGAACACATCAGTACACAGAGATCACACAGAGCTGAGAGAGAGAGAACACATCAGTACACAGAGATCACACAGAGCTGAGAGAGAGAGAACACATCAGTACACAGAGATCACACAGAGCTGAGAGAGAGAACACATCAGTACACAGAGATCACACAGAGCTGAGAGAGAG
Source organism: Tachysurus vachellii (assembly GCF_030014155.1). Lineage (NCBI taxonomy): Eukaryota > Metazoa > Chordata > Actinopteri > Siluriformes > Bagridae > Tachysurus > Tachysurus vachellii. The sequence continues at coordinate 6,211,686 of NC_083473.1, read as the reverse complement.
AACACATCAGTACACAGAGATCACACAGAGCTGAGAGAGAGAACACATCAGTACACAGAGATCACACAGAGCTGAGAGAACACATCAGTACTTCATTACTTCCTGTTCGCTTAAATAACACAGCATGTTGTATAGCACACTTCTGTGAGATCGTGCTATTTAGTCTCTTAACTGTATAAAGTGTGTGCAGTTATAGGTGGAGTAACGACTGTGTGTGTGCATGTGTGCGTGTGTGTGTGTGCTTGCATGTGCTTGCGTGTGCGTGTTTCAGATGTTCTGTTACCTGCTGATGAGTGTGACGTCGTTCACCTTCATAGTGATGTGGGAGCACAGCCACTACATACTGTTTATACAGGGACTTGCGCTTTTACTGCTGGACTGCTTCGATCTCGTACCAGCACGCAAGGTACACACACACACACACACACACACACACACACACACACACACACACACAAGAACACAAACACTTCATTAAAGCTATATTCTATAATAACATCAAAAATAATGGATTTTTTATTTATTGTTGTTATCACTTCAGTAATGGATTGTGAGTGTGTGTGCGAGTGTGTGCAGCACAGCATTTCAGATTGTGTGTGTATGCTTATGTGTGTGTGTGTGTAAATGTATGTGTGTGCCTGTGTGTGTGTGTACATCTATGTGTGTGCCTGTGTGTGTGTGTGTGTATGTACATCTATGTGTGTGCCTGTGTGTGTGTGTACATGTATGTGCATGCCTGTGTGTGTGTGTACATCTATGTGTGTGCCTGTGTGTGTGTGTGTACATCTATGTGTGTGCCTGTGTGTGTGTGTGTGTGTGTGTGTGTGTGTACATGTACAGTATGTGTGTGTTTATGTGTATCTTTGTGTGTAACTTTCTCTTTTTCTTTTTCTTTGATAGACAGCAGATGTCCATAAGGTGTATCTGAGCTCTTTGTTCTTGGCGTATGTTGTGCAGTATCAGAAGTCCAGTCTACTTTCCTGTCCCCTCCTCAGTCTGCTTGTAGCCAACATGCTGGCCAAATACCTGCAGGTACAAGAACCGGCAAATTCTTCTAGATCTTACTAAGGATTCATTAGTAAGATTTAAAGTCTACACTGAATCCTGTAAATGGATTTCATTTATAAATAAAGGAAGTGACATTCTATCTAATGCAATTATACAACATTATGCTGTTTAATTAAACACTATTAATACAGCACAAATGTAGTTGGGTGGGACTTCAGGTTTAGGCCACGCCAACATTTTTAAATCAGGATACAGTTAGTATTTTTCCTAAGAAGCACATAGCAGGTCTCTAGTGTTGTTTCTGATTATTAGACTAGGTGTAAACTTGTATGGCAACGGGATTCAGAGGAATCTTGGTACTTTTTTTTTTTGTTTACTGCTCTGTTTATTATTCTCATGAATTTTTTTATTTTAGCAAAAAATGAAGATGGGCCCGCTGGTGGCGAGACTGATGAAGATTGTGCTGCATCTTTACTTAGTCTTCACTGCAAGCATCACCTACAACTACCTGATCAAGGTCAGACCCAGCAGCTGAAGTGGAGAAAGTGCATGTTTTTTAAACGACTCAAACTAAATGAAGAGCTGAAAGCCGTTGGATTAATCCAAAAGAAGTTTGTTTGTGTGTGTTTCTCTGTCTCGGTGCATGCGTGTGTGTGTCTGTCTCGGTGCGTGTGTGTGTCTGTCTCGGTGCGTGTGTGTGTCTCTGTCTCGGTGCGTGTGTGTGCGTGTCTCTGTCTCGGTGATTGTGACATGGGTGTGACTTGGGTGTCTCGGAGGGTGTGTCTCGGTGGGTGTGTGTGGGTCCCGGTGGGTGTGCGTGCCGGTGGGTCCCGGTGGGTCCCGGTGGGTGTGCGTGTGTGTCCTGATGCTCTCTCCCGCGTGTGTGTGTGTGTGTGTGTGTGTGAGCTCTATAGCTTGTATACAATGAAACATATGAAGCGTTTACTGTTTGTGGTTCATTATAATTGTTTTGAAATGTTTACATTTAAATAAACACAGGTTTATTTAGGGGATTTGTGGGGCCTGGCAACCCTGTTAAAAAACGGCAGCTATTTACTCACTCATCTCATCTTCTACCGCTTATCCGAACTACCTCGGGTCACGGGGAGCCTGTGTCTATCTCAGGCGTCATCGGGCTTCAAGGCAGGATACACCCTGGACGGAGTGCCAACCCATCGCAGGGCACACACACACACACACACTCATTCACTCACGCAATCACACACTATGGACAATTTTCCAGAGATGCCAATCAACCTACCATGCACGTCTTTGGACGGGGGAGGAAACCGGAGTACCCGGAGGATATGCTTCTTGCTGCTTCTTGACAAGCTTCTTGACAAGTTTCAAACCAGGACATTGTTTAGAGTAAAAGTGATTATAGTATTTAAAGTAAGATGCTATGTTGTATTTGGAATCCTCACACACACGGACAGGCAGCACGTTAGCGAAGTCCTGTGTCTTAAACTGTCTTCATTTTTTTTTTTTTTCTTAATTTTACTTCTCTATCCTCTTCTAGAGAATTTTTCCAGTCAATCAGAGTGACTTCATCTTGAAGTTCCTGGAAGTCAGGTTCGGCTTAAACTCGACAACGTGAGTGTAAAGCTCCAGACTCTCTTATGACTTCAGTAAACGGTGCTTAATTCTAATTACTACAACATTTTGCTTCATGTTTATGTGCTTTTTATTTCTTTTTTTAGAGAGTTTATCCCCAACCTGCTGCTATGTGACGATGGTTTCCAGGCTCCGGGCCAGGACTTCTTCCTGCGTCTCACTCACACCTCTGTCCTGCCTTTTTATTTGCTCGTGCTGGTCATCTGCTTGCTGTCAATCATGCAGACCATCTACAGGAGACTCAGGTCTACTCAGTGCATTACGCTTAAAATCTCATCATGTTCAGGGAGTTTTTCACCCTGTGCTTAACCCATGGTTATCAATTGAAACCAGGATTTTGTCCCCAGACTTGTACAGTGTGAAACGATGTGGTATAATAATGTTACAGCTAGTTGCTTAGCAACAGAATCATATATTAAACAAAGTGCTTTTTGCACGTGAAAACCTGGACGTTGAAAAAGGACTAAACACCGAACATCAAGGAAGTGTGCACCGTAACGATGGGGAAATACCAGATGCTAAAAAAGTTAGATATCGAAGACGATTATAAAGATGTGAAAGATAACAATATCTGCTTAAGGGCAGAAGATCAGAGTAATATGTATAATGTGCTGTTGGGTGTGCAGTGGTGAGCGAGCGATGGGCAGCTTGCAGATGGAGGACGGGCGGATCGGGGAGCGACCGGAGGTGATCTACCACGTGTTCCACACACTGCTGTTCGGAGCTCTGGCCATGCTGTTTCAGGGGTATTTACACCTTACTCTTACTATTCGCTGATACTGGATAATAGCTCCCTGAACTTTTTGCTGTTCAGTGCTACAATGGCCACGTTCACACTGCAAGTCTTAATGCTCAATTCGGATATTTTGCTCAGATCTGATTTTTTTGTTTGGCTGTTCACATTACCTTTTAAAATGTGGCCTATATCAGATACCAGTGTGAACTGTTTGCTGTTTCGAACTGACCCGCATGCGCAAACGAACAATAACAATGATGTCACACGCAGCACGCCGTTGCGCTAAAAAGTTGTCGAGGTTATGGAGGAAGTATTGTATCATCTGGTGCAAGCAAACATCATGTAATGCTATAATGTGATGTATTCAACGCAAGCATTATGAGCTGGTTCACGTAACCACTTTATATAACACTCTTAACACACACGTTACCAGTCACGTTTGTGTCACGTTTTCGCCGGCGCAAAAAAAAAAAGGTTTCGCCGGCGCAAAAAAAAAAAAAGGTTTCGCCGGCGCATAATTGAGACGAATGTCGATGTAGATTGACGTAAAAGTCGCATCAAATCCGCCTTGGCTGTTCACACTGCGGCCACATTGGAAAAGATCAGATTTGGGTCTGATTCAGGACCACATATGGAAGTGGCATATGGAATTTTTTCAAATCAGATCTGGGCCAGATTTGAGTGTTCACACTACTCCTGAAGAAGTCTGACCTGGTCACTTGACCCCAAAAAAATTGGATTTGGGCCACTTTTACCTGCAGTGTGAACGTGGTCAATATAATGCACACTATTTGAACCACTTGTCTTGTCCCAAATAATATAATACACACTACTCACTTACAACACGCACTATGTCCTCTAATTAAGCAATAAGTGTTAGTGAGTGAGGGAGTGAGTGAGTGAGGGAGGAAGGAAGGAAGGAAGGAAGGGAAATGGAGTGAGAGCCAGTGTGAGAGAGCTAGACCAAACACACGAGGGAGTAAGAGAGAGTGAGAGCCACAGAATATCATTAGGCTAAGTTTCACATAATGGCTAAGAATAATGTAGATTGAGTGCAGAGTGCAGGCAGAGACTCCAGTAAGACTATCTATGAAAAGATAACTAAAAGAGACCCCCAGAATGAACACAGGACTGTGACTGTGCCTTGAGACATACAGTATGTGCTGAGTGCTTCACTCTATTCACTCAGGCTAAGTTAAGAAAGAAGGTAAACATCTTTTTACTAATGATAAGTGATGGAAGTTCTCTTTTTGAGCTTTGACTCCTGCTTGATTTCTAGTTTAGGAGCCGATTAAGATGAATAATAGCAGGTGCATTTTAACTGCGTTATAATGTTCAGTAGAGAGATTAATTTCAAACCAAAGTTAGCATTTACCTCATTAACCCATTATAGAATCTGAATATTAGTGGCGATTTAAGTTTGACATGACCTTTGCTTTCCTGTCTCTGTGTTTTGCTTCTTCTCCACTGCAGGTTAAAGTATCTTTGGACCCCATACGTGTGTATGTTCACTGCATTTGGTGTGTGTTCACCAGAGCTCTGGATGACTGTTTTGAGATGGGTCAGACTCAAGTCTGTCCATCCTGTAGTGCTGGTGAGTGGGTGGATGCTCGGGATGATGGATGGATGTTTCGGAGGGGGCATGGTTGGGTTGGGAGGGTTAAGATGGTGGATGCTTGTGTGGATGGATGGATGATTGTGAGGATTTTTGGTTGTAAGAGTGGATGATTGGAGGATGGATCATTGGGAGGCTGGAAGGTTGTGATGGTGGAGAGATAGGTGGTTAGTTGCATGTTTGGAAGGATGGGTGGTGTTTTGGATGGGTGGAGGGATGTTGGATGGACTGATGGTTGGATAGTTGTGTATATGGATGGAGGGCTGAACTGATTGAGTGGAGGAATGGGTTGATAATGAGTGGAGGAATGGATTCATAATTAAATGCATGGGTGGATGGATATATGGTTGGGTGGGTAGTTAGGTGTAGAGAGTAGAGTGCAGGATATTTGGATGAATGAATGGCTGACAGATTTATTGTTTGCTAAATAGTTAGATGGTTTGAATGGAAGGTTTCAGTGGGTGGATGGATGGATGGATGGATGGATGTAGGTTCAGTGGGTGGATGGATGGATGGACGTAGGTTCAGTGGGTGGATGGATGTTGGTTCAGTGGGAGATGGATATTGGTTCAGTGGGTGGATGGATGATGGTTCAATAGGTTCAGTGGGTGGATGGATGGATGGATGTAGGTTCGGTGGATGGATGGATGTAGGTTCAGTGGGTGGATGGATGGATGGATGGATGGATGTATGTTCAGTGGGTGGATGGATGTTGGTTCAGTGGGTGGATGGATGTTGGTTCAGTGGGTGGATGGATGTTGGTTCAGTGGGTGGATGGATGATGGTTCAGTGGGTGGATGGATGGATGGATGTAGGTTCAGTGGGTGGATGGATGGATGTAGGTTCAGTGGGTGGATGGATGGATGGATGGATGTAGGTTCAGTGGGTGGATGGATGGATGTAGGTTCAGTGGGTGGATGGATGGATGGATGGATGGATGGATGGATGGATGGATGGATGGATGTAGGTTCAGTGGGTGGATGGATGTAAGTTCAGTGGGTGGATGGATGGATGGATGTAGGTTCAGTGGGTGGATGGATGGATGTAGGTTCAGTGGGTGGATGGATGTTGGTTCAGTGGATGGATGGATGATGGTTCAATGGTTCAGTAGGTTTAGTGGGTGGATAGATGGATGTAGGTTCAGTGGGTGGATGGATGGATGTTTCAGTTGGTGGATGGATGTTGGTTTAGTAGGTTCAGTGGGTGGATGCCTGAATTATTGTTTTTTTGGGTAATTGTATGTATGGATGAGATTTGGTGGGTGTTAATGGTGTGTATAGATGGTTGGCTAGTGAATGGATGGTTGGATTAGTGCATAGGTGGATGGTTGGATGGATGGATGCATAATTATCTTTAATGGATGCTGATATACATGTTTTAATGAATCTTTTTTGGTCATTAGTGGTTGCTTGTGTATTCTGTATATGGGAGAGATTTTGGTGGATGGATGAATGGATGGTAATTGTATGTTTTGTTCCTTAGGCACTCATCCTGAGCACCGCCGTGCCGACCATCATTGGCTTCAGCTTATGGAGAGAGGTAAAGTTGTGTCTTACAGATCTGCACTAAATATGGAGTTATTTATAAGCTCTCTGAGTTTACCATTAAATGGATGGACCTACATTATTCATCCCTGATGATTTTTCATCCCAGAATGTTTGTGTTTATGTGTTTATGTGCTGTTATTATCTCTGCAGTATTTCCCACGTGTACTGACAGAGCTTACAGAGGTACAGGAGTTTTATGATCCTGATACAGTGGAGCTCATGAACTGGATTAGGTGAGCATTAATTACCACTCGCTCTCAAAAGGTGTTGATTATGTTTCTGTAAAAGCAACTTTGAGGGTAGTGCGGATGCAAGGTTTCTATTAATAAGCTCATTCTGATAAGTTCTTCAGAGTTCTTCAAGTTCTTAAAGAAATAGATTTGTTTGGTGAATGCACAACATAAACGTGCGGAGTGCCAACCCATCGCAGGGCACACACACACTCATTCACTCACGCAATCACACACTAGGGACAATTTTCCAGAGATGCCAATCAACCTACCATGCATGTCTTTGGACCGGGGGAGGAAACCGGAGTACCTGGAGGAAACCCCCGAGGCACGGGGAGAACATGCAAACTCCACACACACAAGATGGAGGCGGGAATTCGAACCCCGACCCTGGAGGTGTGAGGCGAACGTGCTAACCACTAAGCCAGTATAACAGTATACAGAAGGTTGTATGGTAGTAGATATAACTTGCACACACACTCTCTCTCTGCCTCATCCACCTTCTCCCTCAACACTGGAGCTCCTCAGGGTTGTGTTCTGAGCCCCCTGCTGTACTCACTGTACACATATGACTGTGTGGCCACTTCCAACTCCATCACCATCATCAAGTTTGCTGACGACACTGTTGTGGTGGGCCTGATCTCTAACACAGACGAGACGGCCTACCTACAGGAGACTAAACACATGGAGAGATGGTGCCAGGAGAACAATCTTCTCCTGAACGTCAGCAGGACTAAGGAGTTGATAGTGGACTTCAGCACAAAGCAGGAGCGGTCATACCAACCGCTAAACATCAACGGGACTCCAGTGAAGAGAGTGGACAGTTTCCCATACCTGGGTGTTCACATCACACAGGAGCCGTCTTGGTCCTGTCACATCAACACCCTGGTGAAGAAGGCCCGCAGCGTCTGTACCACCTGAGACGCTTAAGGGACTTCAAACAACATCACTTCCTGGTTTGGGAACAGCACCATGCAGGACAGGTGAGCCCTCTGTACCAACCTACCATCCACACTGAGCTCCCTGACCTGCAGGACATCTGCAGCACTCTGTGCCGGATCAGGGCCAGGAAGATTGTTGCGTTCAGGGAAACGCTTCTGCTCATTGAAAGCAAACACAGAGAGAATGAAGAGAAGCTTCTTCCCGCAGGCCATTCGAAGTTTAAACCAGGAAACACCCAGGATCTGGATCTAGATCTGGACCTTCTCCCCTTCGCTGTTCTTCTGCACACCTTTTTTGAACTGACACTTTAACTCTGGACTTGCACAGCACAGTGCCACTGTATACACTCTATACACACCATACTGCATATGGATACTTTAAGGACAATAATTTAAAAACCATACGCATTTATGTATATGTATATACATTATTTTTCACTTATATTTTCATATTTTATATAGTTTCTTTTTATATACTTTATACTTTTTTTATTTATCTACCTCCTTTTGGTTATATTTTTTATCCCAAATTGCATTCCTTATGTTTGAATACCGGACAGATGCAAAAAGCATTTCACTGCATGTCGTACTCCGTATGTATGTGTACTGTACAGTATGTGACAAATAAAAATTTGATTTGATTGATGATTTTCTTTCTTTTTCTCCTTTTTCTGTTAGGAGTCAGGCTCCGCTCTCGGCCGTGTTCGCTGCGAGTCCTGCGCTGTCTGGAACGTTGAAGGTGTGTACGGGATGGCCGGTGGCCAGTCTCCCACTCTACGTAGACCTCAGCCTTCTGCAGAGAACAGAGAGTGTAAGTCTACTTCTCTCTCTCTCTCTCTCTCTCTCTCTCTCTCTCTCTCTCTCTCTCTCTCTCTCTCTCTCTCTCTCTCTCTTTCTTTCTCCCTCTCTCTCGCGCTCTCTCAATTTTTTTCCATTATAAACTTTAGAGTAATTCATTGAACAGAGAAAATAAGAAGAAAGAAAAAGAAATTAATAATAATATTTTAAAAATAAAATTAATAATAAAATAAATGTGATACAGTAAAAATAAATGTAAAAAGTGTCAATGAATATATAACATTCATATTACTAATATTTAATGTTATATATAATATATAATGCACACCTGCTTTTCAAAGTTACATTAATTTTTTATTTTCTCTCTCTCTCTCTCTCTCTCTCTCTCTCTCTCTCTTCATGAGAGTGTCCGCTCATCTCTTTTACTGTCAAATTTCCATCTTCTGACTCACAAGGCATTTAACTAGACTTTACATGAATGCCACATGTGCTAATATTAATGGAGCTCATCTACAGTGTGAGTAAAGGTCAGCGTGGAGACACACACACCACACACATACTTGTAAAGTACTGCCAAACAGGAGGGTTGGTTATAGATTGACGCAGGGTTGCCTGAACCTGCACAACCCCTGAAATGAAATCAGCCCTTATTCTTTTATTAAAATGAGGCTGAACATAAAGGGGCCGTCTGACCAAAATGCAGAAAATGATGAGGACAATTATCACATATTACATTTCTAAACATATTAATGTTTTTCTTTGTGGAAATTGTGTGTTGGATTTGAAAACAGCTCACTAAAAATTTGGATTAGTGTGAAAAAGAGAGAGTAAAGAGTGTGTGTGTGTGTGTGTGTGTGTAGAACAGTTTGTAAGTAATGATGGTATTTTGTTTGACTGGTGCCATTTTGGGAAGGTTGATCTAATTGATAGTTTCCTAGAAGCCAGTCTGTTTAAGATCAACCCTCATTGGCTAAAGGTTAGGTGTCAAAATGTTTAACAAGCTGAATATTATGACAGAAACCTTGAACAGTTTGGCCAATTTTTTCCCCCGTGTGTGTGTGTGCGTGTCTTTTGCGGTGTGTGATTTGTTGCAGACATATCAGGTGTATGCCATGCGCTCTGCCGAAGATGTCTATAAGCTGCTGACAGCTCAGAAGTCAAGTTACGTCATCATCGAAGAGGAGCTGTGTAACGAGATGAGTCCCAACAGAAGCTGCAGGATCAAAGACCTGCTCGACTACGCAAACGGCCACGTGCGTCAAATTACTTCTTTTTGTACATATTGAATTATTAATTACTTGAAATCGTCATTCCACAAAAAAGACATCCAAACTTTATCAATATACAAATAAGAAAGCACTTAAAACTTGGCAAATCTTATAAGTGGACATTATGACTACGATTAATGCGTAATTAACAGTAATTCAGATTTTCCCAGTAGGATTTTTTTGGCGTTCTTTTAAAACTAAAAAATACGCCAAAAACTCTTACTGGGAAAATCTTAATTACTGTTGCTGTTTTGTCCTAGAAGATCTTTATATTTCTTTTCTTGTGTGTTATTTCTCTGTTCTCCACTAGGTGGTGTATGACCAAGGGGAAATGTACACTTTTTCCAAGCACGGGCGATTCTGTCACCAGATAAAAATGAACTACTCTCCATACACCAACTACTTCACACGAGTTTTCTGGAACCGCTCCTACCATGTCTACAAAGTCAACTCGGTCATCTCCTTCCAGTACTGACATCTGCTGTCATCAGTACTGAAGATCAAAACCTCTTCCAGGAACCAAATCAACTCCATCAGTCCCTTCCAATTTCAATGTCTGCACAGTCAACAGTCAACTCCATCCCTTCATTACCTTTTATTCTCAATCTCTAACCCTTGCTAATACTATTTTCTACATTGTCAACACTGTATTTTTCTTCCGGTTTTCACAGCTACCGAATCAAATCAGCCATTCACTTTTAAATACTGACAGGACTTAAACCCTTACAATCCCAATGTCTACGGTCAAGTCTGTCATACCCTTCCAATTCCATATCTACAGTCGACTCCACAATCCCCTTTCGATCCCAATGTCTACAGCCAACTCAGTCATTCCCTTCTGATCCCAATGTCCCCATGTCTACAGCCAACTCAGTCATTTCCTTCTAATCCCAATGTCCCCATGTCTACAGTCAACTCCACAATCCCCTTCCAATCCCAATGTCTACAGTCAAGTCCATTATTTCCTTCCAATCCCAATGTCTACAGTCATGTCCTTCATCCCCTTCTAATCCCAAAGTCCCCATGCCTACAGCCAACTCCGTCATTCCCTTCCAGTTCCAATATCTACAGTCCGCTTCTTCATCCTCATCCATTCTTAATGTCTACAGTCAATTCTGTCATCCAGTATGTTGGAGCAACACTGTATGTCTTCACTTTATTTCTTTTCTCCTTCTACACTCCTGAGCTAGCTCTGTGTTACTGATCTTCCGAACCTCCATACTATTGGATTGGAGAACGGATCGTAAATGGTTCTTTCATCACCTTGCAGTTATGCACAATGACCTTTTAGTACTGCATTGTGTGTGGATGTATGTTGTGTATGTGTGTGTGTGTGTGTGTGTGTGTGTATATATACAGTATGTGTGTCTCAGATCTGTTCAGGGATCCAGTCACAGGACCTGTTCAGCATCTTAACTGCTGCCTCTGAGCTATTAGTGGTGAATACACAGCCCTGTGGTGGCAGTGTTCGAAAGCTTTTTGCTGCTGTCAGGATATGAAAAGACCTTCCAGAAAGACGGCCCCAGCGGGTGGGGCGGAGTTTTGTTCTTGGAGGGAATCGTGGGTAGTGCAGGCCGGCTCTGTGACTGCCTAATCGTGGAATTTGCATACGCTTTTCTTTTGTAAACACTGTATCATGTCATATATGCCTTTTGAAAGAGAAGGAACTTGCTAAGCTCTGGCTGATAATGTTGTTAAAGTGTTAAAATCCTGTACGTTAACCTGAGACCACTTTTATTTTTTTTTTCTTCTGTTATAACAACTTTGCTCAGGATCTCGTTAGAACGTATCGTGACCATGCAGACGTTTTACTTCTGACTGATACATTACAAGTGCATATAACAGTTATTTGCACAGTACCATCAGGTCAAGATCCGTCCTTCTGAGATCCAAAACCAACTGATGTATAGAACTTATTTAAAGGAAGTCTAATGGCACCTTCATCAGTAAACGGAGAGGCGGATCAGTGGTTAACGCTCTCGGTAAAACTGCTGATCTTATACACGAATGAAAATCAATATAAATATGTGATCGAATAATTACATTCAAAACTTCAACCATTACATTAGATGTTTTCTTGTTATGTAAAACTTCTCATCTCAGCAAGGATGAATTATGCAGATTTGTTTGCAAACATCGTAAAGCAATTACCTTTAAACGTGTTATTTCTGTTATCTAAACATATCGACACCCCTTCTTCTGCCATTAGGCTTCTTTATACGGAAGTGTGTAGTTTTTTTTTCTGTTTTGATTTTATCTATGTAAGTTGTGGTAACTGTGGTAAATGGAGCTTGGGTTAAAAGCAAGTGTAACTGTAGTAGTTCAATACAACAGCCAACATTTCAATGCAATTTCATTAAGAGTCATTTCAACGTGATCTGATGCAATAGAGTGTGATGTAGTATTTTCTTACAGGAAAAGAAAAGTGTTGGAAATCTCTGTGCTTGTTGGAAAAAGCATTGACGCTAAAATGCCATGTCTGTCTTGAATATGGTGCAAATAGTTGGCAGTTGCTGCTGTTGCATTTAGTTTGTGTCTTCCTATAACTTGTGCTAATACACTCAGATGAATTGTTTGAACAGATCTGTGCGCTTGTCTGAGACTCGGACTCTTCTCGTATCCGTGTCAGCAGATAACATTTACATTTTTATAAGACCCTGTAATGATGAAGCTGATGAATAGATAAAAGAGAACTGCGTATCTGTGGCCGTGATGAATATGGAAATGAGTCACAGTTTGGATTAACAAGCTTTTATCATGACACCTTTTTTATCACTGTGTTTTATTTCTGTGCTTTTTTTCTCCCTCAACTGTTCTCTTATTTGATTCTTTTTTTATTTGTCTTTTAATATTGCAAGTCGGACAGACAGTGAGACAGACAGTGAGACAGACAGTGAGACAGACAGACAGACAGGGAAGGAGACAGACAGACAGGGAAGGAGACAGAAGGAGACAGACAGACAGGGAAGGAGACAGAAGGAGACAGACAGACAGGGAAGGAGACAGACAGACAGGGAAGGAGACAGACAGACAGGGAAGGAGACAGACAGACAGGGAAGGAGACAGACAGACAGGGAAGGAGACAGAAGGAGACAGACAGACAGGGAAGGAGACAGAAGGAGACAGACAGACAGGGAAGGAGACCGGGAGACAGACGGAGACAGAAGGAGACAGGGAGACAGAAGGAGACCGGGAGACAGACGGAGACAGGGAGACAGAAGGAGACCGGGAGACAGAAGGAGACCGGGAGACAGACGGAGACAGGGAGACAGAAGGAGACATGGAGGGAGGGACGGACAGACAGGGGGAGGGAGACAGAGGGAGGGACGGACAGACGGGGAGGGAGACAGAGGGAGGGACGGACAGACAGGGGGAGGGAGACAGAAGGAGGGACGGACAGACAGAGGGAGAGATAGAGAGAGGGATGGGACAGACAGACAGACAGACAGGGAGGGAGGGAGGGAGGGAGGGAGGGAGAAACAGACAGACAAGACAGACAGACAGACAGAGGGAGAGATAGAGAGAGGGATGGGACAGACAGACAGACAGACAGACAGGGAGGGAGGGAGGGAAACACACGGACGGACGGAGGGAGGGAGAAACAGACAGACAAGACAGACAGACAGACAGTAAGACAGACAAAGAGACTATTTTGATTTGATATTTATAACCCCAGTAGTGTAAAGTAACACCAGTCTATGCAGATGATGAAGCTTGGTAAAAGTTGTGTCATGTGTAATAGTTATCATGTTTGTGCCTTTTCAGTTTTGGTTGTTCCCATGTTAGTTTAGATCCATGCTTCATAGGATGGGATGGTGTTTACCGCTTGTGTGTCCACGCTCACCCTGAGAACACGTGATTGTAACAAGAGTTTGTAGGAAAAGTGCTTTGTTGCAATTCTGTACACTCCTGCTGCTGCTGGTGCTGCTGGTGCTGCTGCTAAAATGCTTTCCTCAGTCTGTGTGATCATGTGATATTTTGTTGTGAACTGTAGATGGTCATAGAAACGTAGGTATACACATCAGTAGGTTTAAGCTGATGCTCTGACGCCTCGGTTTTATACAGTAAAAGCTGAAAGGATCTGATTCTGTTCAATACAGTCTTTTATTCTTCTTTACTCTTTTCATCTCTGTGATTTGAGCTTTACACCACAAGAGTGTTCAAATCTCCTAACTGATGGTGTCGAAACGTCCATAACAGCAGATTAGACGGTCATCGCAGGTTTGTAGAAACAACACTCATTTTGATGCGTTATTGTTGCCATAGTAACAAGCAGCTTGTATGTTGTACGATCGAAATGATCTAAAATTAATACTAAACAGGTCGTAACAAAATGTGGTGTTAATTTAAAAATGAATAATGATCTAAACATCTATATGACATGGTGAAGCTTTCCGGTTGGAGATGTTTAACGTTCGTGGAAGTGGATGAAAATTTCACAATATTAAATGTAACTTTAAATGGTTAAAAAAAACACAAATAATGTTGTAAATGATAATCAGCAGCACTTTTCTATAGTATAAGAGGAGTAAAAGACTTTGGATTGTGTTGTTCTGGGAAAGGAAAATGATCCATTTTTAATTACACCACCCCATTGTGGATTGTTTGCTAATATCAGTACCCTTGATATAAGGATGGACTTAATGGTGTTCGTGTATCATATTAAAACTAGTGAGTCTAATCATATGGTGCAAACAAAGTCCATATGAAGTACAAGCACTAATGAAAATGTGAAAAATGATACTAATACTAAACACAAGGAGGCTCCGTATTGCCGTAAACCTTAAAAACACGGAGCTTCATCTCTCCAACTTCAACACATTCAAATCCCATGATGCTTCTAATGAATGCTTTTTGCTTTTATTTGTTAAAAGACATACATTTTGTGTAGGTTTACATACTTTACATATCGACTGAAATATTCCATGTTTGACACCAATAATAAGCATTCAGTAGCATGTCTTAAATAACAATAATCCCAGGGAAGTATTCCATGTTCTGTGAAGGACTAGGTATAAAAACTGCAAAGTGATAGATCTCAAATTCCATTCTGATGCAAAATCTGAACCCTATCACAACCAGGTGGAGAAGAAGATGAAGGGAGATGGAGATTATTGCAACTGCTGTTGTGCTTTGACAGAGGTCCTGTCATCCTCCAGCAAGAAATTGAATTAATCAGCTGTCATGTGCAGCAGATCCTTGAACCCAGTCCCATTATATGAGGGAGGAAAAATCTGGACATAATAATGCTGCTTCTATCAGAATAAAATAAGTGGCATGTCATAACCAAATGGCAATGCAAAAAAAATAAAATAAAATAGGCAGAAATATTTTTTTCTCCATAACCAATAGCTCCAAACATCTATTACAAATTTCTACATACATAAGTAGATACTGTACATGCCAATGTTTTGGCTTTGTTTTTTTCTTCTCAAAGTCATCAATTGTATAGTATCCAATAATCCAGCAAATCATCATGCAGGTCTTCCTTATCCCAAGCAACAGTCTGGCCAATCAACATGCAGTATATACAAAAATAAACCAAATGGGCTTCATAATTCTCTAATCTATCTAATTAACAAGCAGTGTATATTAAATAAACCAACTGGGTGTCATAACCCATATCCTGAACTCCAAACAGTCAGCACAAATCATCTTCTAAAGCAGCCAACTGAACTTCATGATGCACTAGTCCAGCCAATCAGCATTCGGTACACACTAAAGAGGTCAACTGGGCTTCATAATTTCATAATCCACCCAATCAGCACACAGCATCAATTAAATAAATCAAGTGGGATTCATAGTCACCTAATCTAGCCAATCAACACGCATTATCAATATATACCATACAGAGCTTTCACTAAACAACCATCTGAGTTTCATAATCTCCTAATCCAGACAATCAGCACCCAGCATCTCCTAAAGTACACAAATGGTTGTCGTGATCCTTTAATCGAGACAGTTAGCAAGGAATACTCACTAAAGCAATCTGGAGCACTTTATAATTCCCTAAACCAACCAACCAATTAACAAGTATTCAATAAAGCAGACTGACATATTCCCATAATCCAGTCATTAAGCACACAGTATCCACTAAACAAACCAAGCTTTATAATCCCCTAATCCAAACAGTATCCACTAAAGTATCCAGCCGAACTTCATAAACCACTAATCCGGCCAATCACCAATCAGTGACCACAATGGGAGAAAAATGGCTGTTATAATCAAAAGGACGTTATTTACATTGACATTATTTCCTGTCCGGTGTCACCCAAAGGAGGATGGGGTTCACTTCTGAGTCCGGTTCCTCTCAAGGTTTCTTCCTCATGAGATCTCAGGGAGTTTTTCCTCTCCACCGTCACCTCAGGCTTGCTCATTAGGGATAGATGTTAGAGATAAATAGTAAATAAATGTTCAACTTTCCAGTTTTTATTCTCTTTCTATACTTCTGTAAAGATGCATTGAGACAATCTGAATCGTTAAAAGCGGTATACAAATAAATTGAATTTAAATGAATAATCCCAAAATCCAGCTAGTCAGAAAGCAGTATTCAGTAAAGCAGTTAAATTGGCTTCATAATCTATTAATCCAGTCAAATCAACATTCATCATCCAAATAAGAAGATGAATAAATGTCATAATCCACTGATCCAGCCAATCAACATGCAGCATCTACTAATAAACCAACTGCCTTCCTGCCCATAATCCCCCAATCCAGCCAATCAGATGAAGAACCAATTCACTACAGCACAAAAGGGTAGGTGTTTGAATGCCTTATGTTGCCTTATGTCTATGATACCATTTTTGATTCTAAATTTTGATTTGTACTGAATTATGAATTTATATTGAAAAGGCCACTTTATTAGGCACATTTTTTTTTGTTTGTCAAATTGGTGTAAAGTTTTTGGCTAAAGCTAATCTTTTCCCCATGCACATTTTGTTAAACATGCTCTATTTCTCTATTCAACACCATTAGCTGGGAATATTTAGCTGTTTTCAGCCAGTCAGTGACATTGACTGATCCAAAGAATCGCAACAGATGGGCTGAAGTCTGTAATTACAGCTGGTGACAAGTCCTATATTTCAACTCTGTTATTCATTCATTATTCATCATGCTTTATTAATTTGTCATTATTAAGCAGAATATATGTTTTGCACATTAATTCACCCAGGAAATAAAATATAATTATTAAAATTGACTATTAATTTCTTATGCAATAAAATTATTTATAGAAGCCGTTATTTTGTCACATATAGATTACCGTGGCAGCTTGGCAGCTTACACAACAGTGGCAGCTTGGCAGTGGTGGGGCTTGAACCCCAATTTATTATCCCACCACTATTTATTATCAGTCTTAAATTATATCCAAAACACGTGTGTGTGTGTGTGTGTGTGTGTGTGTGTGTGTGTGTGTGAATGAGCTGTTGCTATTGAAACAATACTGTATTAGAAATTACTACAGCTTTACTTCAGTGGGAATTTGAGAATTCAGCATTATAACAGGCTACTTAGACAAACACCTCTGCGTTCTTGCTCTATCTAGTCTTCTACTTCACTTAAAACAGTGCTGCATTTCACAGTTAGTGTCTGTAAAAGCTGAAGAATACGATCTATAATGGCAAAGTTTTTACAGAATAAATCACGTCAGTGATGCTGACATGATGGAAGCTGGAGAAAAGATTCAAACTGAATGTTGACACAAATATACTGCTACATTGGTAGGAAAATATCTGTTAACAGAAATAAACGCTCCATTTCCTGTTAGCCTTGACCACTAAAAAGTGTAGCTTGTTCCTTTTGCTAATTGGGTGGCTTCAGATGGACCTGGATACTGGCTGGGATACTGGTTTATATATACTGTAATATAATATACATTTACATTTACATTTACAGCATTTGGCAGACGCCCTTATCCAGAGCGACGTACATAAGTGCTTAAATCTCTAACATTGAATACATTAATGCTGGCTCACTAAGTTACATACTTAAGATACCATGAGTTTAAAACATTTGTTCAGAGTTACAATGAAAAAGTGTCAAAGGTGTTTTTTTTTTTTTTTTTTTTTTAAATGCAAAAGATAGGGAAAGAAGTGCTAGTTGAAGTGTTTCCTGAATAAGTAGGTCTTCAACCGCCGCTTGAAAATAGCCAGTGACTCAGCTGTCCGGACCTCTAGGGGAAGTTCATTCCACCACCTTGGTGCCAGTAGAGAAGAGTCTTGTAGTATACTTACCTCTTACCCTGAGAGATGGTGGAACCAGTAGAGCAGTGCTGGTAGATCGGAGGGTCTTTGAGGTAAGAGGTTTGAGGACTTTGAGGTAAGAGGGAGCTGGTCCATTTTTGGCTTTGTAGGCCAGCATCAGTGTTTTGAATCTGATGCGTGCAGCTACCGGAAGCCAGTGGAGGGATCGCAGCAGCGGGGTGGTATGCGAGAACTTTGGCAAGTTGAAAACAAGCCGTGCAGCTGCATTTTGGATCATTTGCAGAGGGCGGATTGCGTTCATAGGTAGACCTGCCAGCAGTGCGTTGCAGTAATCCAGTCTAGAAATGACAAGAGACCGAACAAGTACCTGAGCAGCCTGTGTGGACAAAAATGGCCGAATCCTTCTAATGTTGAAGAGCAGAAACCGACATGAGCGAGTCACATTAGCAACATGAGAGGAAAAAGACAGTTGATTGTCCATGGTTACACCAAGGTTGCGAGCTGTGGCTGAAGGGGAGATCAGATCGTTGTGCAAGGATATAGCAAGATCATGACCTGGGGATGAATCACCTGGGATGAACAGCAGTTCAGTTTTGCTAGGATTGAGCTTTAACTGATGAGCAGTCATCCATGATGAAATTTCTGCCAGACATGCTGAGATCCGGTCAGAAGCTGTGGCATCTGAGGGTGGGAAAGAGAAGATAAGTTGTGTATCATCAGCATAGCAGTGGCAAGAGAACCCACGTGAAGAAATAACTTCACCAAGAGAGTGACTATACAGGGAGAAAAGAAGAGGACCAAGTACTGAGCCTTGTGGGACGCCAGTGGAGAGTCTGCGTGGAGCAGATGTCACTCCCCTCCATGTTACCTGATATGAGCGTCCTTCCAGGTAGGAAGCAAACCATTCCCAAGCTGATCCGCAAATCCCAAGACTCCTGAGGGTGGACAAGAGAATCTCGTGGTTGACCGTATCAAACGCTGCTGAAAGGTCAAGGAGGATAAGGACGGATGACAGTTTGGCTGATCTAGCAGCATGTAGTTTCTCAGAGACATCCAAAAGGGCTGTCTCTGTGGAATGAGCTGCTTTAAAGCCAGACTGGTTGGGGTCTTGGAGATTGTTCTGTGCGAGATAGACAGACAGTTGATTATAGACAATGCGTTCGAGAATTTTTGAAAGAAACGAGAGAAGTGATACCGGTCTGTAGTTACTGATGTCTGATGGATCCAGAGCAGGTTTCTTTAGGATGGGAATAACCCTTGCTCTCTTGAAAGTAGTTGGTACCTGACCAGATGCTATGGATCTATTGACGATAGTGGAAATGAAGGGCAGAAGGTCTTGCGAGATGGTCTGGAGCATAGTGGAAGGGAGTGGATCCAATGGGCAGGTGGTAGGATTGCAAGACTGGATGAGCTGTAAAATCTCTTCTGCTGCTACAGTTGAGAAATGCGACAACAAAGGTGTAGGGGAATCCATACTCTGAGATGTAAGTGCAGTCGGGGCTGAAGTGAAGGTCCGGCAGATTTCCTCAATCTTCTCCTGGTAGAAAGAAGCAAAGTCTTCTGCAGTCAGGGAGGATGAAGAAGGTGGAGCCAGGGGGTTGAGCAGAGAAGAGATGATGTTGTGGAATTTCCGAGGGTCATGTGAGGAAGCTTCAAGCTTTTCCTTGTAGAAGGAAGTCTTGGCAGAAGTCACATCTGAGGAGAACTTGGCAAGAAGTGTTCGGTAAGAATCAAGATCTGCATCAAGTTGTGATTTCTTCCACTTTCTCTCTGATGATCTTAGCTCTCTTCGATTGTTGCGCAGCACATCTGAAAGCCAAGGAGCAGAACAAGAAGTTTTCTTGGGTTTAGTGAACATAGGGCAGAGGAAGTCCATAGTTGAGGAAAGAGAAGAGAGGAAAGTATCTGTGGCCGAGTCCAAGGGTAGTGAGGAAAAAGACTCAGGATCAGGAAGGGAAGAAAGAGTGCCAGAAGCTACAGAAGAAGGGGAGACAGAGTGAAGGTTGTGGCGGGTAAGAGCGAGGGGGTGAGAGGTAGTTTTAGGTAGGGTAGGGAGAGTGATGGTGAAGGATACCAGGTGATGATCAGAGACGTGTAGTGGGGTAGCAGTCACGTCTGTAGCTGGAGAAGGACGGGTGAAAACCAGGTCCAGGACATTGCCTCCTTTGTGTGTGGGGATGTAGCTGTTGAGTGTGAGGGTGAATGAGTCGAGAAGAGACAGGAGGGAAGAAGAATGTAGCTTGTCAGAGGGGAGGTTGAAGTCACCAAGCAGCATCAGAGGGGAGCTATCGGAAGGGAAAACACTAAGCAGTGTGTCCATTTCTTCCAGGAAGTCACCTAGGGGACCAGGAGGGCAGTAAACAACAATGATAACAAGGTTGATTGGAGAGGTAACTGAAATTGGCATGGAATTCAAAAGAGGAGATGGTTAAATGTGACAAGAGGAGAGGTGTAAAGCACCATTTCTTTGACAGCAATACACCTGTACCACCACCCCTGCCTGTTTCTCGTGGTGAGAGAAAGCATAGGCAGAGGATAAAGCAGCTGGTGTAGAAGTGTTCTGTGGGGATATCCAGGTCTCTGTTAGCGCAAGAAAATCAAAGGAGTAATGGGAAGTTAAAGCAGAGATAAAATCAGCTTTTTCACAGCAGACTGGCAATTCCAGAGCCCACCTACCACCACTGTTTGAGACTTACACAACAGAGGAGGGTAGATGAGGTTACTGGGATTGTGACCTCTGCTCTGTGGACGAGAGCGTCTGCGAGAGTAGGAATTGAGTACAGAGATGGGTTTAAGGCACATATTTGCAGTCAAACAAGAGTGAGAATTAAGGTATGGTAGAATATCAAAACAGTACTAGACACTAATGTTACAATGTGAGAGAGAGAGATACTTACAAACTTAGAACCTTCAATTTAAATAGGTAAGCCCTGGCCACAATTCACACCTTAAGGTAGACTGAAACTACTCCTGATTAATCAGCTGAGAGAACAACAAAGACCAACACTATAAAATCAACAATGGTACAGAATATAACACAATTCAAATCACACTACTCTAGAACAAAGTGAGTTAAGCAGATAGTATACAAAAGTCAGGAACCTACTTTACCAGAAGACAATATATTCAAATGAAGAGTGTTAAAGCACACAATATACATATGTGTGTGTGTGTGTGTTTGTGTGTATGTAATATGGATCATTCTATGGTGATTTATCGCACCAGTCTGTCTTCTTTTTTAACTAAATTATATTATATATTGTGCTATAACGGTAAATATTGTTAATGGTATTTTAGGCATGTTATTAGCATACAAAGGTGGTATAATGGTTTAACAATATTACTACTACTACTACTGATGATAATAATAATTTAATACAATGCTTACCATATACAGTTACAAACCACTAACTGGGAAGCGATGGAAGGGAATCACCGGATGGGATGAACGCAAGACTTCAGTGTTGAGTGTGTATGTGATAACGAGCGCTATATATGTGATAAGTGACTGGCAGCCTGGTCTCATTCCTCCTGAGATTTGGCAGTGAGTCATCTCACTGAGTCACTGAAGCAAAGCAGTGTTCCTGTTCATTCTCTCTCTCTCTCTCTCTCTCTCTCTCTCTCTCTCTCTTTCCATCCTCCATTCTCCTCATCATTCCTTCTGTCTCTGTACTTTATTATTTTTTGTCACCCTACATGAGATAACATCTGCTCTCTTTCCTGTTGTCATTCAGGCTGTAAAGCACCTTATATGCTTCTCACAGAATCTTCCGGTGCTGTAAGCATCAGCGGCCCGGTGCGTGGTGGTGGTGTTATCTAGAAATAAATAAAAGAATGAATGAATGAATTAAAGAATAAAAAACGAAGGATGTGCCTGTTCCTGATACACAGCTGTCTTAATGATGAATTTCCAAAGCTGATATTGCATATTGTCTGGCCTTCAAATAACTGAATAAGCAAGAGTGTGTGTGTGTGTGTGTGTGTGTGTGTGTATAGAATGTTGAGTGCTGTAGAGAATGCCTGTGAAAGCCTGATATTTATATTATGTATTCAGAGCACACCTGAGACTGTGTGTGTGTTTGTGTGTATGTGTGTGGGTGTGTGGGTGTGGGTGTGGGAGTGTGTTTATTGTGAGCAGTCAGGACCATGACCTTGTTGCAGATTATGAAAGCACATGTCAGCCACACACACACACACACACACACACACACACACACACACACACACACACACACACACACTCATGCTCACTTTATTAGGAACACCAAGCTAATATTGAACAAAAGCAGTAGAGTGCTGAGATGCATTTCTGCTCCCCACAGTTGTTGTAGCGAGTGGCTATTTCAGTTTAGACTGTGTTTCCTGTTACTTCAGTCCAGCTTTTCTTCTCGGATCTCTGCCATCGACTAGCTGTTTCTGCCCACAGGGCCGCCACATACTAGATTTTCGTGTGTTTGTTTATTTTTTACCCCCTAGAGACAATTAAGTGTGAAAATCCCAGGAGATCAGGAGTTTCTGAAGCCCATCTAGCCACAACGATCATCACTGATTTCACAGTTTTTCTTCATTCTGATGTCTGATGTGTAAATCAACTGAAGCTCTTGACTTGTATCTTCAAGATTTTATGCATTGCTCTGCTGCCTCATTATTGGTTAATGAGAAAACTGCATAAACGTGCCGGTGAATATGCAGGATATCAATAGTCTACACATTCTTGTTCAAATACCAGGTTTTTCTGATTTTTCAGCTTTTTCTATTTATTGTGTAATTTAGTAAACAATAATGCAAGAAAAAGACATATAAAAGAAAAACCTAGCTAAATAAGTGTACATACCCATTGAGCAATACTTTATTAAAGAGCATTTTGCTTCTAATCCAGTGCTTTGTCTTTCTGGGTAACCTTTTAGCCATTTCAAATCATCGATAATCTTTTTTCTAAAGCCGTTCCTTGGACGACTTGGATTTGTACTTTAGCCCTTTGGTTATCGTGCTGGAAGGTGAGTTTTTTCTTCTTCATCAGCTGTCATCATCTTCAGCTTTTGCACCACCTTTTGATGATTTCTTCTATCTTGACTAGAGCTCCAGTCCCAGCTGAAGAGAAGCAGCTTCATAACCATGATGCTTCACCATGAGTGTGTTGCTCTTTATATCATGTCTTGTTTTTGTTCCATAAAAGATATCTTTTAGAATTATACACAATTTTGCAGATTTTTCCACATGGTTTGGTGAGATTTAGGTGAG
Organism: Tachysurus vachellii; assembly: GCF_030014155.1. Lineage (NCBI taxonomy): Eukaryota > Metazoa > Chordata > Actinopteri > Siluriformes > Bagridae > Tachysurus > Tachysurus vachellii. Next base: position 6,188,487 of record NC_083473.1, on the reverse strand, counting down.
CTTGGATGTTTTTTTTTCTATTTATCCATCCTTCTACAAAACCCAAAAATACAAGAGACCAGGACTCATCAGTTACTCCTGCAACTCCTTTAATGTTGCTCTAGGTCTCCTGGTAGCCTCCATGAAAAGATTTTGCAAGGTCTGCAAGGTGTTCCATGGTAGACCTAATGTTGGGGATTTTTTTGACAGTGAGATCCTGTACATGCTTATTAATCTCTTTACAGACCATGGCTTTAGAAATCTGAAAAAATCAAGAAAATCCTACAGAAAAAGCTGATCTTTATTCAGGGTTAATCAGAATCAAACTTGAACGTGATTGGTTAAAGGTGAGAAAAGATCTGATAAGTTTTTACCTCAGAAAAACCTTTTTTTTTTACCTCAGAAAAACCTGCAAACTGTACACTTCTTTAATTGTGTTGTGGATTTGATTGTAATGGTTCTTTTAGGGTTTCTTGTTAAGAATGAATCAAAACTCAGAAAATCTCTTATCCACAAAAGTGTCGACACCCATTTGAAGCTTTTTCAGAGTGACGTTCGATTCTTTCTTTCCACCCAGACCGAGGCCATTATTTACAGATGCCCAACTTGCTCAGACAGCCAACTCTAGAAAGGTTTGTGGTTGTGCCAAACACCTGCTTTTTCAGATTGATTGAGCCCATTGTGCGTTTATGATTACTCAAAGCTGTATATCTATGCTTTGCTTGATTCAGACTATTTGACAGCTTGATCACAGAGATCCACAGTCAGTTCCTTGGACCTGACGGGTTGCTTTCCTGTCCTGACAATGCAGTGTTACTTGTGGGACCTTATAAATTCTGAAGTCCGCCTTTCCGATCTATATCTAATCAGTTCAGTTCAGTTTGATTCAACTTGAAATCTCGAAACGTCTCAAGGATAATCAGGGCTCTCAAGTTTTGAAGACAAGCAAGAGTGACATCTCCAACCCCCCACCCAAACACAACAATGGGCTTACCCTTTTCACCACCTTCTCTGGGCCAGCATCCTGCAACCTGGCCTTTGAGAGAATGCTTAGTTGCCTTTTAGTTGACATCTTTGAAAGACAGTTGCAATGATTAATGCATCCATGGCCAGAATATCAAATATGACATGATTTTAAAATTGACCTATAACATTGATGATGCAATACACTTTAATTTATTTAGTGCTAATAAAATTATTAAGCCTATTTGGAGAGAGATTTAATGTGTTTAATGTGACAAAATGTCAGTCATCGTGTGATAACGAAAATATGACTAGGCCTAAACCAGTGGTTCTCAAACTTTTTTGGCATGAGGCCCCCTTATATACAGTTCTAGGATTTTTTTCATTGGTTGTTGTGTTAAATCTTACCCAGATACAATAGTGCTATTTTCTGATTGGCTATTGTGTAGCCTCTTTTTTTGATTGGCTGATAAGTGTCAGGCTCAACTAAGAACTCGCGCTTGAGACGCGCTTGATTCCTGCCCGGTTCTATAGAGACAGCGGTGTGGACTGATACATTTTGGGTGCTGCGGCTTATTAAATATATGATAAATAGTCAAAAAGTTTTTCTGCGTGAGAAATACGATGTTTGGCGGGAGAGCGTGACAAAAGACCACTGAACAAGAGTGACAAGAGTGTTCAATGGGTGATACTTTAGAGCCCTGGATAATTGAACATGATGTATCTGACTATAGCAAAGGAAAATCATACAAACAGACTCAAATCTTTATGACATGGATTCCCCAAGATGTTTAAAATGTTCCTTTCACATTCTGGTCCAGATCATGTGCAGGATCATATCACTTAATTCCTGCCGATTTTTCAGGTGCACCTTCATGCTAAGAATCTCTTGAGGAACTCTACCACATCCCAAAAATGGATTCAGATCAAAAACTGGATTCAGATCTGGTGCCTGAGAAGGCCAATGAAGAACACTGTACTCATTGTTACATTCACAAAACCAGTTTGAGACGAACAGTTTGCTGAGTGTGCTGAGAAAACACTCCCCACGTCGGTACATCACCTCCACCAGCCTGCACTGCTGAAACAAGTCAGGCCAGATCCATGGATTCATGCTGTTGGTGCCTAATTCTGACTATATCATCAGTGTGTCTCAGCAGAAATCCAGTTTCATTCGATTTGTGACCACTCAGATAATTTTTTTAAACTATTTTTAAAATTTTATTTAAGCAATATAAGCATTTAATAAACTAATACTACAAATACAAGTAATTATTAATAAAACATTTTTTGAGTGGTATATTATGGTGATTATACATAATAACATATGGTAATTATATGCCGCATATTATATGTCCTCAAATATAAATCTCAGCTTGTGTTCTTCTACTCTGCATGAATACGGTGTATTTCAAAATGATCGGTAGCCTTTACAAGCTTGGAGCAAGTGAGGTGCCAATATTTTTTCACATTTGTTTCTTTAAATATATTTATGAGGAAAGAAATGCTAGAATGCTAGAACACGATTGAATATTTTTTTTATAATATGTAGATATGCTAGGATCATTTTGTTAAAGGGTGCCAATATTTTTGAAGTCAGCTGCATACCTGTATGCATGTGCTGTCGAGTGTGGCACATGTTTCACCCGCCTGGACGAATGGGATGAAATGGGCATGAGCATGTTGATTGGCTGCTGAAAGAAGGGAGGAGAGAGAGAGAGAGAGAGAGAGAGAGAGAGAGAGAGAGAGAAAGAGAGAGAGTGAGAGAGAGAGAGAGATGGAGGGAATGTGAGCGTATAAACACACAGACACACAGAGATGTTCTACAGTCCCACAGAGACTCACTGCTCCGTCTCACACACTCACACTGTTTTCCGATCTGTTGCTCCCATCACACCTCCATCTCTCTCTCTCGTTCTCTCTCTCTCTCTCTCTCTCTCTCTCTCTCTCTCTTTTTCTCTCTCTTATACACACATACACTGCTGATTCTCTCTCGCTTGTTCTTTCACACACACACACACACACACACAAGACAAGGAGGTCATGGACATGGACGACACCGCAGGCAGACGAGGGACAGAAGGTGATCTGTTAGACATGGATGGGACATGTGAAGAAGATCACATACTCAGGGTAGGATTATGTTTATGTGTGTGTGTGTGTGTGTGTGTGTGTGTGTGTATATTTATATATGTGAGCATGTGATATTCTGCATAACCCGACCGTGTGTGTTTGTGTGTGGGGTCTTGAGGCGAGTTCAGGAGGGTCCGCGGGGGTTGTAAATACTTACACCAGGTGTATTTAAAGATATGTTCAGTGTTTTTAAATGTGTTTATTGCTCTGTGTGTATACATGTGATACACATATCCATGTAACCTGTGTGTGTGAAGGGGTCATTCATGTGTCCTTGTGATGTTATTTAATAAAGAGAGATCGCGAGAGAGCAACAGAGCAGAAGGTCTGTCTACCACTTGAGCAGAAAAAAGGAAGAAAGCAGGAAGCGTGACATGTCTTCTGCAGAAAGTGGGACAAAGCAAGTGTGTTACTGAGTGAATTTCTGCTCTTTTTTCTTTTCTATAAGCGGCTGTGCTGTGCATATATGGGACAACTGTGTGTGTGTGTGTGTGTGTGTGTGTGTGTGTATGTGTGTGTGGGTGCGTGGGGGTAATCTTGCTTTTTTTTTCCCTCTCCAACTGTCAAACATAGCGATGAATCACAGAAGATCTGGCAACCGTCCCTAAATAGCACACATTAGGAAAATGTTCTATTCCTATTCCTGAAACGTGACTCCTCAGGTTGGTAGGTTTACGTCGAAGCTCATTCAGTGTCATGATTCTGGTATTTTGCCTCGCTCTGACCTCATGTAGACCTCGCATGGACACTGAGATGTTTCAGAAGGTCAAATCGATGCACTGCTACAGATTAAACCTGTTGAACTATACATTCCTACATTAAACTCTTTTCACCTTTAAACTTTAAGTGGCACGGCCTCGAGGACAAAATGATTCCTTAGGAAAAAAAGTGACTCGGGTTCCCAAGATGGCCGCCCCATAAGGCTACAGCTCTACAGAGGATTTCTACATGTTTATAAATATCAACAAATCCCACAGTGTGCTGAAGAACACCAGGAAGTGTGTGTGATGTCCCTGAGGAACTAGATCTTGTCTGAGAGTTTTCCAGAAAAGATTTTGGATAAAAATGGCATCCTTTGCTTGTTGATGTTAGATAGGAGGCTAAAATCTATCGATACCTAGATCTAGATAGGTAAAACTCTTAACACGTTCGCCGACTTGTTAGTTCTATAGTAAATCTGAGTCCATAGAGTGAGCAAACATTAGACAGTAAACATGTTGGTTGAATAATTCAATTGTAAATGCATCACTTCTGCTAAATCTCAGACAAGGATTATGTTTTATAGGGTTTAAAGTTTAAACGTGGCATCTAGAGTTTGCTATTTTTAAAAGGGCTGTGTTTATGTGTGTGTGTGTGTGTGTGCTCATAAAGGAAGTATGTACCCAGTGCCAGAGTTGATTTGGCACATCTACAAATGTACTGTTGTGAGTGAGTCGAGTGTTGGTGACGGTTTATCCTGTGCCAAACGTAACACCTCCAGGACATGCAACATCTCTCAGCATGAAGTACAGGACTATTATAGATCAGAAACACACACACACACAAAGTGTGGGTGTGTGAGTCTTGTAGCAATCAGGGGTGACCTTACTATCAGCTGTTACCTGCTCTCTCTCTCTCTCTCTCTCTCTCTCTCTCTCACTCACTCTCTCACACACACACACACTATTTCCAGCCACCTGTGGTGTGTTTTGATTGTGAAATCCATGGTGTATCTGTTGCGTCACAGCTCTTTAGCCCAAACCTTAGCTGAACACTAAACGCTAGCTGCTAAACAATACCAAGCCTCAACACTTAACAGCTTTTTACGTTCTTGTGCTGTTTACATTGTTGTGTTTATGTTTACAGTATGATAGCGACGATGATCTAGTAGTTAATAAGTCGGCATCAGACCCTAGTGACAACTAAACACACACACAGCGTTTTATCAGCTCGCTTCAAACACTCCAAGGAAACCAGTGAGTAGCTGAGGGACATGAGAGAGAGAGAGAGAGAGAGAGAGAGGTGCTTCGTGTGTTGACGTAAATCCTGTCAGCTCAGTTTGAGTCCCAGAGTAGCTTTGCCCTCTGTGGATGTGCTCATGCCATTCCATTGTGATGTTGACACAGGATACTGATCATCGCTGCTTTACCACCTTTAAAGCTGCTATTAATAACCAAAAGCCTCTGGTGAACCCGAGACCCACTCTGATTAGCTTTGTGCTTGTCCTCAAATGACACACTCAATAAAGCAATCACTTTCACTTTGACTCGAAGACCACTAATTAGTATCTGTATTTTTCTTTATTAATTGCTTATACTGTGAAATTATAGAAATTGCCTAATATTTGATTCTTTTTTGTGGGACCAGGAGAGTAGTTTATTGGCTATTGTTTTTGTGTCAGGACACAGATATTTTGAAAGGTATCTATTTTCGTTGAGGAAACATGTACAAACATGTAGAAATCCTCTGTAGAGCTGTAGTGTTATGGGGCGGCCATCTTGGGAACCCGAGTCACTTTTTTCCTAAGGAATCATTTTGTCCTCGAGGCCGTGCCACTTAAAGTTTAAAGGTGAAATTGTATCTTTCCTTTTTCGATTTAAATTTAATTATTTAAATTGTCTAACATTGTGTTAATGAGATCTTCTTAATAGCTAAAATAATTATATAAAGCTAGAAAGTATTTAGAATGGTTAAAGACATGGTTCAGGTAAAGCACTAAAACGTGCGCAATTTTCCCCAAGACATGTTTTTTATATTCTGCAATTTAGATGGCACCACACACTGACCCCCTGCTTCTATCTTGCTGCTCCTATGCCTAGATGTAATAGCCACAAATTTCTCTCCCTCTCCTGAACACTGTTCATTTAATTTTGGGTACCATTGTAGTTCACACGGTCCTGCTTTTGTCTTGGGGACTTGGGTCTCCTGTCCTGCCCTTAGACTCACAAGGTACTGCTTCTGTCCAGAGACCCAAATTTCCTGCTCCTTTTCTAACTCCCTCAAAGTTCTGATCCCACCCGGAGCTCCTACCCCCAACTGACACCCACAATCTGCTGCTCTCATCCTGACACCCACAATCTCCTGCTCTCATCCTGACACCCAAAAAGCTCCTGCTCTCATCCTGACACCCACAATCTCATCTCCTGCTCTCATCCAGACACCCACAATCTCCTGCTCTCATCCAGACACCCACAATCTCCTGCTCTCATCCAGACACCCACAATCTCATCTCCTGCTCTCATCCTGACACCCACAATCTCATCTCCTGCTCTCATCCAGACACCCACAATCTCCTGCTCTCATCCAGACACCCACAATCTCCTGCTCTCATCCTGACACCCACAATCTCCTGCTCTCATCCAGACACCCACAATCTCCTGCTCTCATCCAGACACCCACAATCTCCTGCTCTCATCCAGACACCCACAATCTCCTGCTCTCATCCAGACACCCACAATCTCCTGCTCTCATCCAGACACCCACAATCTCCTGCTCTCATCCAGACACCCACAATCTCCTGCTCTCATCCAGACACCCACAATCTCCTGCTCTCATCCAGACACCCACAATCTCCTGCTCTCATCCTGACACCCACAATCTCCTGCTCTCATCCAGACACCCACAATCTCCTGCTCTCATCCAGACACCCACAATCTCCTGCTCTCATCCAGACACCCACAATCTCCTGCTCTCATCCAGACACCCACAATCTCCTGCTCTCATCCAGACACCCACAATCTCCTGCTCTCATCCTGACACCCACAATCTCATCTCCTGCTCTCATCCTGACACCCACGAGTTTCTGCTCTGGTTCTGTAGATCTGCAACCTTCTCCTCCATCTTCTCCCATCCTTAAATTCACTGTTGCTTTTACCCACAATCTCCTGCTTTCATTCTGCTTTCCACAATCTGCTTTTTCTTCTTGATTGACTATTCAGTAAACATTTACTGACAGAAAAGTTTTGAGAAAGATTTTTTTTCTCCAATACTATGCAATGGTTTTGTTTAGAACCCTATCACATATTGCAGGCTCCTGCTCAGTGGTAAGTCACCTTTCCTCTATTTCCTGTAAGTGTTTATCACTGAAATCTATAGAAAAATATTTTGGAGTTTTTCTGCAGTGTGTAATTGTTTCTGCTAAATATACCTTTAACCTTTTGGTTTGTTTTATTCCACAGTTTATCATTCTAGATCAACCAGCTATATTTGTAGATGTCATTGATATGATCGATTTTATTAGTGCTAATCTTATTGGTGACGACAGTATTTGGTATCTGCTGCGTTCCACCATGCCTTGGCTCACATTTGCCAAAATAATACACTAAACAGGTTTCTTTCTTTTTTATATTATGCCTGGAAAGCTTTTCAATGAATCACTGAGTCACTGAATCAATTGATGAATCAGTAGCATCTGAAATTGTGAAAATGTTATGAAAACAAATTTTAAACCAGAATTGTCCAATCCAGAAAAAAACATCATGGGTGTATTTAATCCAACCAATCAAAAGCAACCCCTGAGATGCTATTTCATTCATGGGTCACTGTGTTTGTCATTTCTGTGTGAGAATAAAAAAAAAAGCGACACACACGTTTTCTCTCTTGCTCACAATATTAAAAAAAAGTAGACACTGATTTGAGCCGTGAACTTAATCGAAGCGTGAGAACCTGTAGGAGCTTCACTGATGCACTGGCATTGTTTGAATATTAGAGAAGTACTTGGCTCACTGAAGCCACTGTCTGATCCTGAAGGATTAGATCTGATAGTGGTTGTGTGTGTGTGTGTGTGTGTGTGTGTGTGTGTGTGTGCCTCTCTCTCGATCTGTATCTATGTCCAGTAGTATGTAATTAATGTCAGGATGCAGACAGAGAGAGCCTGGCAGTTGTGGTATTTGTGTTGCTGCTTTACATAATAATTAGAATTTAGTGTTGTGGATCCTGTCACTGAGAAAAGGTGTGTGTGTGTGTGTGTGTGTGTGTGTATGTGTGTGTATGTGTGTGTGTGTGTGTGTGTGTGTGTGTGTGTGTGTGTGTGTGTGTGTATGTGTGTGTATGTGTGTGTGTGTGTGTGTGTGTGTGTATGTGTGTGTGTGTGTGTGTGTGTGTGTGTGTGTGTGTGTGTGTATGTGTGTGTATGTGTGTGTGTGTGTGTGTGTGTGTGTGAACACATGTCAGTGTGGTTGAGTTGGAGTTTGTGGCTGAGTGGGTATTGTGTGGTTTGTATTTTTAGACTCAAGCATAATTATGAGATGTGTGTTGTTTTCTGATATCCAGAATGTCATCTGGCTATTTAAAAGGCGTGTGTGTGTGTGTGTGTGTGTGTGTGTGTGTGTGTAAGAGAGAGAGAGAGAGAGAGAGAGAGACAGAGAGATTCATTGACAAGTCTGTATGTTGAGTAATCTCAATTAATAATAATAATAATAAAAATGTAATTATTATTAGTTTAATGAAACAAAAGCTGATGCCATGTCAAATTAAAATTTTTCTTATAAGCAGAAAATTGTAGTTCTTGTTCTCTAACTCTTACATCCTCTTTCTGAATGATAGCTTCATTACTTCACTCTATCCAAAATCAATTATTCAGGTGGCCTTTCAGTTATTGTGCGTGCGTGTGTGTGTGCGCGCGCTCGCGTGTGTGTTTGTGTGTGTTTGTGTGTGTTGACATGGCTGTGAGAGGGAATCTTTGAGTGCAATTATATGTTTGTGTCTCAAACAGTGAAGTTAAAGCTGTAGTTGAACCTCAGTAGCTCCTGTATTTTGCAGTTTGAGTCTAAAAGGCTGAGACAGAGTTTACCCTCCACATGCTATCTAGAATCACGTGTCTCACAGCTTATTGTTGTTTTGTTTGTGTATTTGTGTGTGTTATAAAGAGTCACAGTGAAGAGGCTATTGTTGACTATGGCAAGACCCGATCAGTATTACATGTGGACTTTGAGAACGAAGAACTAGAAAGTAAGTACATCCATTCACTGATCTGGGTATATAATCTTTCATCTAACAGTGTAGTATACCATCCTACCATCCATCTATCCATCCATCCATCCACCCATCCTACCACACATCCATCTGTATATACATCCATCCATGCATGCATAAATGTATTGCTCTAGCTAGCCAGCCTTATAGTCACCCATCCATCCATTTAACCATCCATCCATACATCAACGCAAGTATTTATCTAGCCAGCCCTATAATCACCCAGCTATCCGGTCAACCACCCAAACCTTCAGCAAGCCATCCATCCATCCATTTATCACAGTGTTTTTGATCCTATATTTAGTGCTTTGTACTCAAAATATATTCAATACCCCATACACAAAAACTGTCCATCCATCCATTCATCCATCCATCCATCCATCCATCCATCCATCCATCCATCCATATATCCCACCTGTTTATTCATATATTCATTCATCTATACATCCTGATTAACAAACATTACTGCAGTCCGGTGTCCTAGGCTTTAAACGCTGTAATAACAACCCTTTCTGATTTATGTGAAAGTGAAAGAAATAATTTCAAAAGACTTTATTATGAATGACAAATGCAAATTGTCAGATTATTCAATTATTAATTTATGATGATGAGGAGCACGCTGGCTTAGTGGTTAGCACGTTCGCCTCATACCTCCAGGGTTGGGGGTTCGATTCCCGCCTCCGCCTTGTGTGTGTGGAGTTTGCATGTTCTCCCCGTGCCTCGGGGGTTTCCTCCGGGTACTCCGGTTTCCTCCCCTGGTCCAAAGACATGCATGGTAGGTTGATTGGCATCTCTGGGAAATTGTCCGTAGTGTGTGAGTGAATGAGAGTGTGTGTGCCCTGCGATGGGTTGGCACTCCGTCCAGGGTGTATCCTGCCTTGATGCCCGATGACGCCTGAGATAGACACAGGCTCCCCGTGACCGGTAGTTCGGATAAGCGGTAGAAAATGAGTGAGTGAGTGAGTGAGAGTAATTTATGATGACAAAATTTGCTCAGTGGAAATATAGTCCCACAAGTATATGATAATGAAATATGTGACATGACATAATTTGCTGTCAGGTCCAGGGAAATGAATGCATCACGTGCTGTGAATTCATCACCGAGCATAAACACAAGCTCACTCTCAGCCAGACCCCACTGTGTGGTCAGAATGAACAAAGAAATGAATAGAAAAGCAGATTCAAGAGCCACTGATTGTATCGCTGAAGAGTTTGAAGCATTGGTGTAGAGTTGAATAGACATTTAGCCACAAATTGGTCTTTTGGCAGCGTTGAAATATGTAAATAGTCCTAGTGGACTTACAAATACAAGTGATGATTCCAGACCCAGAAGCTTTTTCTCCCATTCTGAGACCCAGGCGTTCTTGCTCCCATTGTGACAGCCACAATCATCTGCTCCCACCATGACACCAACGAGGCTCTGCTTCCCCTCTGACACCAAAAATCTCCTGCCCTCATCCTGACCCCACAATGTCCAACTCCTCTTCTGAGACAAACAAGTTTTCACTCTGGTTCTGAGGATCCACAACCTTCTCCTCCCATCTTCTCCCATCCTTAAATTCACTGTTGTTTTTAACCCACAAGCTCCTGCTTCTATCCTGTTTCCACAATATGCTTTTTCTGATTGTGTTTGAGTTTGAAGAAGATACTAACACATTCATCTGAACCACGAGGTCACTGTGTTTGTCATTTCTGTGTGAGAGTGATAAAAAGGCGAGAGACACTTTAGCACACAGGTATTAAGTCTCTCGTGCTCACTGTATTAAAAAAGTTCAACTCTGCTTTGGGGGGCACGGTGGCTTAGTGGTTAGCACGTTCGCCTCACACCTCCAGGGTCGGGGTTCGATTCCCGCCTCCACCTTGTGTGTGTGGAGTTTGCATGTTCTCCCCGTGCCTCGGGGGTTTCCTCCGGGTACTCCGGTTTCCTCCCCCGGTCCAGATTGGCATCTCTGGAAAAATTGTCCGTACTGTGTGATTGCGTGAGTGAATGAGAGTGTGTGTGTGTGCCCTGCGATGGGTTGGCACTCCGTCCAGGGTGTATCCTGCCTTGATGCCCGATGACGCCTGAGATAGGCACAGGCTCCCCGTGACCCGAGGTAGTTCAGATAAGCGGTAGAAAATGAATGGAAACTCTGCTTTGAGCCATGAACTTAACTTACATGTGAGAAAACGTAGAAGCTTTACTAATTCACTGGCTCACTCTTTTTTCCAAACTAGTTTGGAGACCCTGTGAGAATCAGAGGAAAGATGTATAAGACGGTAGTGAAGTCAGCTGTGCTGTATGGGTTAAAGACTGTAACAGTGAAGAAAAGACATGAGGCAAAGATGGACAGCTCAGGTTGGCTGTTTTGGGGACAAGGACAGAGAGATTAGATTGTGATAGTTTGGACATGTACAGAGGAGGGAGATGGTTATATTGGTAGAAGGATGTTGGAGATGGAGCTGACAGGTAAGAGGGCAAGAGGAAGGCAAAAGAGGAGATATATGGATGTGTTAAATGGGGACATGAAGGTAAACGTTGCAAGAGTAGACAATGCCGAGTATAGTGTTAGGTGGAAACAGATGATTCGCTGTGGTGACCCCTAAAGGGAAAAGCTGAAAGCAGCAGAAGATTTTTGTGACCCTGTACCCACGGTAGCCTCAAATTCCTGTTTTATTTATTTATTTATTTATTTATTTATTTATGAGATGCTTTTTTTGCTCATCACTTTTTCATAGAGTAATTTTTCTACTTTCTGTATCCTGCCAGTTTCATGAATTCTGGCTATTCTCCTCTGTCCTCTCACTTCATGTGGCATTTTCCATCAAGAATGGCTGTTCACCAGATGTTTATTTCTGCACCATTCTGTGTAAAATCAAAAGTCTCTTGCCTCATCAGTGATTGCCGAAACAGTCACCCAATCTGTCATTGCTATGCTAAGCTCGTCCACAGAGCATCATAACACAGTCACAAAGCATGAAAGGTAGCCGTGGGTACATAGCAGGACCTGTATGTTCTTTCTGTATAAAGAAGTGTAAATCTAATGGGATTTACTAGGGATTTACTTTCTCCTTTACACCACAGTGTGAAATGAGATTTATGAGTGTATATACATATATATGTATATATATATATATATACATATATGTATATATATATGTATATATATATATATATACATATATGTATATATATGTATATATATATATATATACATATATGTATATATATATACCTTTAGCCCAGCTGGTTCTGATTTAGGTCAGGATGTGCTCAAACAGTCCTGGAATATGTCCCTGGAATATGACGTTATATTTTATGTATAAGAACTTTAGTGTAGTTGTTATGTTGAGGTCAGTGTATTTTAACTTAGAATTCTTTAGGTGTGAAGTTTTCCTTGTATTCTGACAGCTTTGCTGAAATATCTCCTGAGAGGAGAGTCTGCAGTCTGCAATGTGTCCCAGATTCAGTGGAGAAAGCATTATGTGGACCACCAACATCCAAACAAACGGAATAAAGAGGTTTTGCCTGCAAAGGTTTTCCCTTTCAATCATGCCTCTTGTCAGTTCAGAAAGCGCGGCACAATAAATGCAGGTGTTTTGAGGGTACATTTAAGAGCTGCAAGCTTTTTCAGCCCATCTATGGGCATACAGTATATAGATTGTGCAAGCTTGACTTATGTTCCGCTTTATAAAGATTTCCGACCTTCAGAGAGAAGAAGCATCAACACTGTGCCCATCCCGAGGGATCTAGAGATGTACCGGCTCCTGTTGGATTCCGCTTCATGAAGATATCAGTCATTCAAAGAGATGTTGTCGAACCCATGAGGACTTAGAGGTTGTTGTCCTGTATATCTCCATCATTGTTCTTTTAAAGGCTTCGGCACGGAGGAGTTGGTATTGAATCTAGAACTCAGATGATGAGCTAATTTATGAGTTCTTCGGGAGTTTTTCCTTGGCACCGTCACCTCAGGCCTGTTCGTTCATTAGGGATAAATATGGATAAATGCAAATTAATATATATATATATAAATTCTGTAAAGCTGCTTCGAGACAATGTCCATTATTAAAAGCACTATACAAAAAAAATGAATTGAATTGTCCACCGGAGCCTTGTGATGGACTCAAATCCAATCCATTGTGTTTTCTATAATCTATGTACTGCAACCCTAACCAGGATACATAATGAAGAAAATATTTGTATGGATTCTGAGTATCAGAAAATACCATCTACCAAAATCGCTGCTTATTTCTTTGAATTTTGTCTACCTCTTTCCAAGGTCACAGGGCTGTATATGTGGGGGTTCATGTCCCTCTTGGGAAGGAGAACAGACACAGGCGTAGACACCGAGGACACAGACACCACCGCAGGAGAACCAGAGATAGAGAATCGGACCAGGAAGCAGGGGAGAGAGAATCTCTCACACAAGGTAAACCTCGTCTAAGGGCATGCACTCATTTCCTCGCCATTAACCAACCTTTGATCTTACAAGTCTCTTATTTTCAGCTCATTAATGTGTAAGATGGGGGGGCACGGTGGCTTAGCGGTTAGCACGTTCGCCTCACACCTCCAGGGTCGGGGTTCGATTCCCGCCTCCACCTTGTGTGTGTGGAGTTTGCATGTTCTCCCCGTGCCTCAGGGGTTTCCTCCGGGTACTCCGGTTTCCTCCCTCGGTCCAAAGACATGCATGGTAGGTTGATTGGCATCTCTGGAAAAAAAAGTCCCTAGTGTGTGATTGCGTGAGTGAATGAGTGTGTGTGTGTGTGCCCTCCGTTGGCACTCCGTCCGGGGTGTATCCTGCCTTGATGCCTGATGACGCCCGTGACCCGAGGTAGTTCGGATAAGCGGTAGAAGATGAATGAATGAATGAATAATGTGTAAGATTATCTTGAAAGTCTACAAATGATTTCACTGTGGAGTGTCATCTGTGGTGTACTTTTCTTTCTTTCTTTCTTTCTTTCTTTCTTTCTTTCTTTCTTTCTTTCTTTCGTCTCTTTTTTAAACATGCTGCATTCTTTGCATTTTCTAATCATAATCTAATCATAATTCTCAGAATAGATCGCAGAGTAACTGCAATTTTAAAACCTGAGCCCAGTCTGTATAGTAGAAAAGCATGAGAAAACAAGAACCGGTGCATCATTTGTTTAAAATATTTGGATCAAAGTGTCTGATAAATCAGTACCTGTAGTAGTACAGTCAATACGTGAGTAGTTTACGTACCAGAATTGGACCATGAGGGATTAAAAACAATTCACATTCCTGCTCCAGCCATTTAAACCAATCTGTTCTACCAAGCTGTAAACAATTTACAAGAAAACGTCAGTACTAACGTTAAAATGAAGGATGGATGAAGGTGTTCTTTGATATGATGCTGTAGACTGCTGTAGTATCTTTTGTTGCAGACTTGGAGGAAAAAAATGCTTTCTGTACAGATTTCCGTCCTGTAGTTGTCTGTCTGTACCCAAGCACGGACGCAGGAAGTGAAGAATTCTGGACAGGAATTTCATCCAATTCAATTTTATTCGTACAACACGTCACAAAGCAGCTTTGCATAAATGTAAAAATACAGAATATTAATAAAAAATACTAATTAAAATCGAACCCTAATGAGCAAACCAGAAGTGACCCCCTGAGACAAATGTCAAAAATCTTTTTATCTCTCACTTCCAAAACGTTATTGGTTTACGTTGCCATGTCCTCTGCACCTGTCCTGTGATTGCTGGTTTACATTTCCAGCATTTAGCAGATGCTCTAATCTAGAGTGACTTAAATTTCATCTTTTATACAACTGAGCAATTGATGGGCCTTGCTCAGTGGCTCAGAGGTGCCAGCTTGGTACACCCAGGGTTTGAACTCACAACCTTCTGACCTGTAATCAATCACCATAACCACTGAGCTACCTACCACATCCTACACCTACCTACTACACAAGTCTTCCCTCATTTTATTCCTGAATTATTTGTCTATTTATTGGTTTAAACCACTGTGTGGTGTAGCTGTTAATAAAAACAGTTAATAATATGGTGCTAATTTATATATTATTATAAACAAAAAGCCAAAAAAAAAAAAACCCTTGAGAAAGGTCCGGTTCCTCTAAAGAAACCTTAGGAGGAACCGAACAATTTAAGCCTACAAGCTTTCAGTGTTCAGGTTCAATGTTCAGGTTTAGGCTAAAGTTTTGTAAAATCACACTAAAATGAAGAAAATAACAGATTTTTTTTAATTAATTTATTTATTTTTTTTTACACATTGAAACAATTTATTATGATTTTGTGCCTTTTTTTCAGTGAAACCTTTTGTTCATTTTGTTTTGGTTCGTATTATTAGACTTGATCATGTGAGGTCCTCCATATGACTCCTTGAGTACATCATTAAGCTTGTGGTTCGGTTCCAGCTTGAACTACTGCCCGAGCTGCTCTTATAAAAAAATATCCATTTACCAATCAAATCAGTTGCTGTATTCGGATAATAATTATTATCAGTTACACAAACAAAACACGTTACATATTTACACTGGTGATATTATATGGTATGTTAATGCTGTTAGTTTAAAAATAATTGGTTTCCAGCTTCTTTTGGAAAAAACAAACACAATTTGAAACCACTTTCTTCTTTGTCTTTCACACTCAAGCTGATCCTGTCACACACACACACACACACACACACACACACACACACACACACACACACACACACACACACACACACACACATATATATATGTCAGACATGTCACTGATATATATGTATACAGAAAAAGTCACAGGATCAGCTCGAGTGTGACATGTCAGACTGATTGTTAATGGGACACCTAAAGCCTGGATCTCACACACACACACACACACACACACACACACACACATATATATATATACACTCATCTCCTTTTTTGCTTTCCCCCGTTAGACACCCCATCTCAGCGTGTGCAGTGTATTCTGGGTACTGAGGACGGTGACGTGGAGCACATTCCTCATGAGCTCTTCACTGAGCTGGATGAACTCTCCATTCGACATGGCAACACCGAGTGGAGAGAGACTGCCAGGTGTGTGTAAGGTGTTAATTCATTTTCTATACCAGCAGTAGGGATTAAAAGCTAATTGTTTCTATAGCAACAACCTGTACAGATCCTCCACAAAGGTGCAGATTAACCCTTTTCCTCAGTACGCTGCGTTCAGAACAGTTTAGTGTAAACAAACACAGTGGTTGAAGAAAACAGCTCCAAATTTGAGCTGCTTATGAAGATGAACTTGAGGCAACTCAGAGAGCAGAAATGGGTTTAAAATCAATATTTACTTTGAAAACATTTGTATGATAGTAAACTAATCATTTTTGGGTTTTTTGGAACTTTTCTATGAATATATTGCGACTTGCAGACTAAATAAAAACAGAAATACTATTGAAACTTTACAAAGTCTTTAAGCTCTGAGTGTCTACTCTCTTACGAGCTTCATATTAACCACCACTTTGGAGTGAAATAGGACAAAGACGTTCAGTACTGAACACGAACACAGCAAAACAGGAGCAAATTCTACATTTTGGCTTATGGGAAAAAGAGTTAAAACGTGTGTAATTGTTGGGATTGGGGAATTGGGAAATTCTCATCAAGGAGCTTTGTAATAGTCAGAGGAAAAGAGTTTACATGAATAACAGACAGTAAGTCATTGTGAAGATACACAGCAATGAAGCAACATTAAATATATTGCTAAACATTTTATAGTAAAAATTTGTTGATTCGATTATTATTACCTTGATTAGATTTTAAAATTTTACAGAATTTCAGATTTTTGTATTTTGGATATATTTGAGAATCTTAAATATATTATATGGTATTTATAAGAATTTGAATAGTACGTTTTGATTTTTTAAAATTTTTTTTGCATTTTTTTATTTTTTTTTTCTCATTTTATTAGATTCTTTCCCTTGCATGATTTTATTTTTTATTTATAGTATCAGCCACATATTGCTGAACAAAATTTATTAGAACACTACATTATCCATAAATGGCTCCATGCTCTGTACTAAATTAGATTATTTTCTTTCTTTTATTTCTTTTATTTTTATATTTTTCTTTTATTTCTCTCTATACTAAATGAGAACAAGCACGTGAGCCCAGAAAGACTGTACGACTTTCTGTCTCAAAGCTTTCATAACAACGATGACTGAACTGAGAGACTGAATTAATGTGTGTGTGTGTGTGTGTGTGTGAATGTGTGTGTGTAAATAACCTGCATCTTAATGGGATGGCTAAAAGAAGCTTTTATGCTTTTATCATCATTTAGTCTGTCTCACACACACACTCTCTCACAATTTGAACAAAGGCTGAAAAAATTACCCTTAAAAGGAAAAGCAGCACTTGAACACAGCAGGTTTGTCTGTTTGATACCGTAGACAGTCTTTGGACATGTTGCTCTGAAGACTGGAAAAAACATTTCCACTCTTCAGCCGACCATATTTTTAGCAGCCTCAGATTTCTGTGTCCAGGAGGTGGAACCTGATGTGATCTGCTGTTGTAAACGATCTGCCTCAAGGTCTGACGTGTTTGAGATGCTTTTCTGCTCACCACGTTTATAAAGAGTAGCTATTTCCTTTACTACTGTATAACTGTCATCTTCCTCTCACCTTTCTCATCAATGGGGCATTTCTATCTGCTCACTTTTTTTTTTTTTTTTTCTGCACCAAATCTGGCTGATTGGATCATTTCCTACATGAGCAGATATGAATACATTATGCTGTGTGGTAGTGAAACGATCCAAAATATATTTATTTATGACAATATCTTTATTAATATAAAATCATTTTTTGGATGGCTTGGTTGTGATTTTTTTTAATATTCAGAGACAATTATGAATTTCATTTATCTGTGTGTGTGTGTGTGTGTGTGTGTGTGTGTGTGCTCTGTAGATGGCTGAAGTTTGAGGAGGATGTTGAGGATGGAGGTGAAAGGTGGAGTAAACCTTATGTAGCCACACTGTCTCTGCACAGTCTGTTCGAGCTGCGCAGCTGCATCCTCAATGGCACCGTGCTGCTCGACATGAAGGCCGACTCCATCGAGGACATTGCGGGTGCGTGTGTGTGTGTGTGCGCTTTGGTTTTCTCATTGTAAGAAACCTCTCTTAAATGCCATTCTTCCTGTTTTCAGACATGGTGATAGACAGCATGGTGGCTTCGGGGCAACTGGATGAGTCATTAAGGCAGAAGGTGCGAGAGGCCGTGCTGAAACGGCATCACCACCAGAGCGAGAGGAAGCTAAGTAACCGCTTCCCGCTGGCCGTGCGCTCGCTCGCAGATATAGGCAAGAAACACTCCGAGCCGCTGTTACTGGAACGCAGCGGTGAGGGCTTTCTCCGCACCCGTCCGCAGACTACACACCGACTATCGCTCCATTATCTGTGTTGTGTTCAGTCAGAGAACATTTACAACTTCATTTGCAACGGGTAGCTCCGGACAGTCCTTCCAGGATTTTACGATCATTTCACAATAACAGGCCCAAAAGCAAACACAGCAAAATTTAAAGTGCAGAGTTCAAAATGACCACAGATTTTCTGCAGATATGGAGATTCACACACATTCAGTCAAAGTTCTCTTCTACTGTATCATACAAAGTCATTCGTGTCTTCACTGGTATCCTGTGGATGCAATTTCACCAATTCAAATAGTTTTCCGCAAAAAACAAATCAGAAGAAACTGCAAGATTCATAAGCTACTGCAAAATCGAGCATTTGGCTGTCAATCAACAACAACAAAAACTGCAAAATCCTGGAGGCTGTTAGGATCTATTACTAAAGCATAGAAATGTCTCAAAATTATAGATCTATGCTGTACTGACAATAAATACATAACCATTTATACCAATGTATCACAATATATAGAGTGATGACAAATTTAAGGAAAACTCAGTCGCTGTGTTTTGTCGTGACATTTTTTATTTGTTCATTTTTTTTGTTCATTCGTTTTATTTATTCATTTATTTATTTAGCTCAACTTGTTCCCTTAAAAGAAAACATCACTGCAAATCAATCGGAAGTTCTTCTGACTGTTCACTTTTATCCAATTACAAAACACGTATATATTGTGATAGGCGTGGTCTCTTTTAAGATGACCCCGCCCACATCGCAAGGGTCCGAGAGGTCATCGAGTGTTTTGATGATTAAACTGCGAAGAAGTAAATGACGAGATATGTTTTAGTCGCTGCTTTCCACACCCTGATCTAAAAACAACTGAGGTAAAGTCTTTGGGAAGAACATTGTTCATCAACCCAGTAAAGATCCAGAGCCTTGTAGAACCAATATCAAGAAGACACGTTATGTTGACTTTTCTTTTAATCTGTCACTCGTCATTACATATTGCGGTCCACTTAGCTGCCTGTTATGCTACTTTTACACTTACACCATCTTACAGCGACAAAAGGACCAGAGAACATTTATTTTTCAGTGAGAGCTGGTGACTTGTTGCTGACTAGATGTGAAAAGCTTTATGCAAGACGTTTATGCAAATACGGAGCGACACGTTATGTGCAGCAACTATCAATGGGGGTCGCGCCAGTAAAGCGCACGTCATCCTTCACAAGGAGCGCACACTGCTTCTCCTCCATCTCGTATGATATGATGATGAACAGATGTACACTGCTAAATTCGGTTGTACGCTATATGGCCAAAAGTTTGTGGACTTGGTTTGCCAAGGTTGGAATGGAAGAACTTGAGTGTCCTGCACAGAGCCTTGACCTCAACCCCACTGAACCTTTTTGAGATGTACTAGAATGCAGACAGAACCCCAGACTTCCTCACCTGACATCAGTGCCTAACCTCATTAACACTCTTGAGGCTGAATGATCACAGATCCCCACAGCCACACTCCAAAATCTAGTTTAAAGCCTTCCTACATTAGTATTATAAGAGCAAAAGAGGCAATAAACCAAGAGGATGTTAACAAACTTTTGGCAATATAGTCTATTTTCAAATGACTGACGACTTCGCAGAGACTTGCGGTTATAAAATTGGTTGTATTTGTGACAGTAGCATTACAGCGAGATACAAAGGAGTCATATCATTTGATCACCAGGCTTTGTAAAGAATTGAACAATAATATCTTTTGTAAATACTCAGTGTGTTGCAGTCCACTACAACATTGTTTAATTCATATTTTTTACCAAAGCTTTATTTTTTATTTTTTTTGCGAGACCATTAGCAAGGATAAACTGGGCTGGCGTGTGATTATTCACAGTATAATAGCAGTATCACTCAGGCTTTAAAACAGTGAGTACTTGGTGGTGTTTGGTGCGGATAGGGCTGCTCCATGCTTGTATCTGCTCTTTGCTTGCACTTAAATGTCTTGGAGCAAGGACTTGACTCTGAAATGTGGACTTCAGCAACTTCCTATTATGATTGCATGTTGTGCTTCAGTTTTGACTAATCTCAGTAATAGGCACGGGGTGATTTTTAAACACTAACATTAATGCCGATTTTTGCATTCGTCTTCTGACTTTGATTTCTGAATTTTACCCATGATGCATTGTGTGATCGGCATGTAAATCCTTTGACGGGAATTTTTGGCGGCATCTTTGTGTCCCTTTCCCAGCATGGCATAATTTCCATCCCCAAAAGAAAGCACTTGAACATGTCCTCATTGCTGTATTGCATGCCTCTGCATCCCTTATGACTTCCCAGAATGCCTCTTTTCCTTTAAACCATACCCCTATTTCCTCTTCATCCTCTCTTCTCTCGCTAGGTGATGGTTTGTCCGCATCCCGTAACTCTCTTCTGAAACTGGGTGGCTCCATTTCCAACCTGTCCCAGAGGAGCGAATCGAGAGTCTCCATGCTGCTGAACCATCTCCTCCCTGGCACAGCACACAACCCCGTCCCCACCCCACTGAGCACCCCGCCATCTTCTCGACACTTTGACTCGACTGACAGAGCCCCACAGGTCCATCTGGAAATCCCAGAAGTTGTGGTGTCTCCACCAGAAGAAGACGAAGAGTCAGAGGAAGACATTTTGGATGTCAAATCTGCTGAAGACAAGTATTTGTGTGAGTGAAGGCATGAGACGGTAGACATACAGTTACTTATCCCTGCATCTTTTTATCAGTCATCTTTATATCACTCTCACTTTTCTATTTCTCCTATTTGAGCATGTAGGACTCCAACACCAACTCATCTCTATGTCCATATGAAATATTATTAAATCTGTGCATGCTCAACTTTCTACATCCATCCATCCATCCATCCATCCATCCATCTATCCATTCATTCATCCATCCATCCATCCATCCATCCATCCATCCATCCATCCATCCATCCATTCCTCCATCCACCCATCCATTCATCCATCCATCCATTCCTCCATCCATCCATCCATCCATCCATCCATCCATCCATTCATCCATCCATGGCACTTTACCATTGTCCTTAACCTTTGTATTGATGAATGGCTCCATACACATGGTCACTGAAATCCAAAATAAGTTCAGCTCAAACAAACTGGGAAAATAAGACCCATTCTATACCCTGTGTGTGTGTGTGTGTGTGTGTGTGTGTGTGTGCTCACATGCCTTTTTGTGTTTGTTTGGTTCCACAGTAAACTTTCCCATCAACATTATTTAAAGCCTACTCTGACAGTTTCCCACTGATATCCTTTATTTATGCCCTGCTCTGCTTTTCTCAGTGCCTGTGCTCCCAGGAGTGTTTAAGACAAACCCATCACCTCTGTGGTCATCGAGCTCTGTGCTCGGGTTTGTCCACTATTCTACATTAGAAGCACTTTCTAAAACTCTAAATAGAAAAAATATAAGATAATTACATGTATTGTATATGTGTTTAGCAGCAAAACTGTGTTTGTTAGGGACGGTGAGGGTGTGGTGAGTGTGCATGTGTGTGTTTGTTTGAATTAGTCTACATTCTTTAGTTAATCTCTGAATAATGGCATGTTGGCATCTCTGCCACGTGATAATCTGGCTCTAGAAACACATTGCTGAGTAAGGAATGCCAACCGCTCACTCACATACATCACATTGCACACTTCCAGTATGAGTATTAAAAAAAAACAGTGAGTAGAATTTCGTATGTGAAATACCGTCATGATATCTGCCCCGGAACCTTCTCATCTACTGATGAACAGAAGTCCAGCTAGCTTTGTGTGATGCTGGGACGCAGATAGGATGAAAATTACGTAGTTTTCGGTCTTTGGTTTTCAATTTATAGATTCTTTGTAGACAGTTTGTCAGTTTGTAGACTTTTTCCCCTTAGATTCTGACTAAACTGAGCATGAGAATGAGATTTATCAACTTGTTTTTATATTGATTCATCTTAGCTTTCAAAAACTAACTGGTCTACCAGTTTGACCAGCTCAGATTGTGTCTGTGTCCCGTACTTGAGATTGCAGTATCTTAACTTTTTAATCTTTATAATCAGTATAAACAAATGAATGATATTCTAGCTGCAAGTCTGATATAAAATGAGTCAGGACTCTGTTGGCTTTCAGGATGAGATATTTGATTCTCCCTCTGTTGGCTGTTGGGTTAAACAGAATGATAGATGCTAAGGAATAAGCACTTGGGGCGTCCCAGAGAGGAGATTTACATTGAAGATTTGTGTGGGGAAATAAACTAACTGTTTCTTTGGAACTTTTCTTTGAACATAGTCCCTAGTGTCTACTTTCATATGAGTCATTAAACACCGCTGTGAACTACTTTATATGGACACAACAAAACAGGAGCAAATTCATTTTCTTCTGAGAAAAAGTTAAAAAGAAAACACTTAGCATCTGGCTGTTCAGCGTTCTCCTGAGACAGCAACAGAATCAAGTCTATTCCACTTCAAGTCTATTCATGTGACTAATCTAATACATGAATATTTAATTAGAAATAGAAATAGGAAATTTGAAAACAAGAATAATAGATGTGGCAACCTGAAGAAGGATCATGTGGTGCTGCACATCTGGTGTGTTTGTGTGTTTGCTGTTCTCTTGCTTCATTCTGTTTATCACCTTTTTTCTGTATGTTTTATTACCTGCCTATTGTATATTCTCTCTCTCTCTCTCTCTCTCTCTCTCTCTCTCTCTCTCTCTCTCTCTCTCTCTCTCTCTCTCTCTCTCTCTCTCAGGTACATTGGTGTCATCTCCATCTATCACTGGCTCTGTGGATTCAGGCAGGTTGAGTGAACACAGATCAGCTAAGTCAGGCAACAGCAAAGACGGCAGCAATGTAGATCTTAGCAAGGTAACACACACACACACACGCACGCACGCACACACACACACACACACACACACACACACACACACACAAGAATGCAAACACACATCATTATATACTCAGCAGTCAAATGACTGAAGTTGTATTATAGCAACAAGCTTAAGCTAGTTAATGAGCTAGTGGCTGAGAGGATTTAGCTAGCTAGCATATAGCCATTACGTCTTTTCTGTGAGTGGACGAGAAGTGGAGTGAAGGTAGAAGTGAAACAAAAGCATCAAGAATGTCTATATTTCCCTCAGATGTTACGGAAAAAAACAAAACCAAGAAACGACTCTGTATGAATGAAATACCACTGTAATTGTAGTTAGCATCAGCTGATAAAAATGGCTTTCTATGGCTTATAGATAGATAGATAGAAAGATAGATAGATAGATAGATAGATAGATAGATAGATAGATAGATAGATAGATAGATAGATAGATAGATAGATAGATAGATAAACTTAATTGATCCTGTGAGGATTCTGTGGGAAATGGTGAGATTATAAAAATACGTACTGTACAACATTAAAAAGAGTAGTAATAATAAATAAGAGAAAGAAAGACGTCAACATCAGAAATGTTCAAGTTTCACAAAGTTTATAGTCTGGTTTTCACAGTAATGTAGAGAGTTTTAATTTAAACCTAGAAACAGACTATTCATACGGACACATGGTTGTTACTATCCTTTGTAAAGACCGTTAATTAAAATAATTGAATGTACAGTAGCTAATTAATGCTATGCTACATCTTAACCTCAACAACCAAAAAGAAACCATTAACCTATATATTGTTTTAAATAAAAGATATTAAATAAATAAATAAATAAATAAATAAATACAATTTCTTGACAGGACCAGCAACAAGTCCTAATGGTCAGATATTCCTGTCCTTGTGGGGACATTTGTTCTTTATCAAGATATTAAAAATTACAGATCAGCGCTTGAATACATACACATTTTTGCCTAGGATGTGTTTTATGTCTCGCTCTTGGATACTGTTTCTTGTCCCAGATAACTGTGTGAAGTCACCAGGACTTACCACCATGTAAACACTTCTTCACGTCTTCACATGAACCAAAACCACATCCACAAAATGTCCAAAATATCCAAATAAGGAAATTCCCCAATTCATCACTCGTTCCTGAAAGTCAGGGGTGGAAAATACCGGAGAAGTTTGTTCAAGTTTGTATTATATTTACGAATTATTTTGGTGTATCTATACTATACTTCAGTATCTTACACTCATCATGATTCTCAGTGACAGTTTATTGGATTAAAAACAGACAGTAAACAATATTGTGTTACAACAATACAACAATGTTGTATTAAAAAAACAAAAAACACTGACAATATTGTTGCTGATTTGAAGATTTTAATAAGTAACACTGAAAAGCAGGGGTGAAAAATGTTTTTCACAGTTCTAAATACAAATTTTAAACACTGAATATAACAAATATTACTTAAAAAATACACTTAATATTTTTCTTAATTAAAAAAAATACTTAGCACTGAAAAGGACAGAAAAAATAAAAAAAATCTGTTTAAAACAAACAAACAAAATAAAACAGGATTTGAAGATTTATAATACTAATAAGATGAAAGAAATGAGACGCAGCCTCTCTTACTCTCTTGTATTTCTGTCTCTCAGGTGGACATGAACTTCATGAAGAAGATTCCTCCAGGTGCTGAGGCCTCAAACGTGCTGGTAGGTGAAGTGGATTTCCTGGATAAGCCGATCATAGCGTTTGTTCGTCTCTCACCTGCTGTGCTGCTCACGGGACTCACGGAAGTGCCCGTGCCAACCAGGTAACATAAAAACTGAGATTTATGAGGCTCCTTGTAGTTCTAGATAAGTGTTCTGTACTTGGCAAGTAAAACTTTCTCAGGTTCTATGTAGAGGAAACATCATCTAATTCAAATAATGTGTAAGTTAGAATTAGTGCCATTAGTTTTTGGAGTTTTATCTCTATGTACATAATAACATGAGATGTTTGGAAACAAAGAGTTGATTCAGTTTGAGAAAAAAATTTCAAGTTTTGCTCTTATCAATACCGTATACAATTTGTTCATAACACAATGCAACTACTTGTTTTGTTGGTTTGTTGATTTATATTTACATTTAATGCTGAATAAAAAATTCAAGTAACTGTACAACAATATTGTAACTGTTACCATAGAAACAATATTGTAACTGTTACTATAGAAACAATATAGTAACTTTTACTTTAGAAACAATATTGTAACTGTTACCACAGAAACAATATACTGTAGTAACTGTTAACGTAGAAACAATATAGAAACAACATATGAGCTGCTGTTGTAGAAAATAAATAATTACACCTTCTAACCAATGAGAATTGAGCATTGAGTTGCACTTTGTTATAATATGTCTTTAAAACACATTGGTTACATCCTTTAATATTATTTGTATTATAAGCCTTTTGTATATTAAGGTGTTTGTGTGTGTGTATATTTGTGTGTGTGTGTTTGCCAGGTTCCTGTTCCTACTACTAGGGCCATATGGAAAAGGTCCTCGGTATCATGAGATTGGACGCTCCATGGCCACTCTGATGACAGATGAAGTAAAATATTCACTAATGAACTTATTTACACTGAGTAGATTAAAGGAGCACAGATTCCTGTGATCATCCTCAAGGACCCGTTGAAATGAAATCAATGTACTAATAATAACGCAACAACGACACAGATGTGCACAGTAAACAGGGAGAAACAAAAAAGGGTTTTCCCAGTGAACCATTTTTTGTTCCTCAATGAGGCTTTTATGCTCTTAAAAGAGCTCAGTTTTTCTTAGTGCCATAACATTTAAAAATAATGGTTAATAAATGATTCTACAAGGAACCTAAAACATCCATAGAACATTTTATTAGTTCTTTGAAGGTATTGTAAGATTTTTACAATAGCTATGGTACTTAAAATACAAAAAAATTGTAATTATAAAATAAGAATTAAAAGGTTAATTAACCTAATAAATAATGTTCTTTATTCCACTAAGAAAAAAGATCCATTTACTCAAAGGTTCTTTGGGGAACCAAAAATGGTACTTTTATTGCATTACTGAAAAAAAAAAAACCTTTTTGGTTCTTCTTGGCACTTTTAGTTTTAAGATGGATAAAACATTTTTATAGACTAAAGAACCTTTTGTGCAATGGACATGTTCCGTGAATATTAAAGGTTCTTCATAGAACTGTACACTCTAACAAAGAACTATTTAAGAAACTTTATTTTTAAGAGTGTCCCTTGAAAAGAACCATTCCTTGGAGTTTAGGAATATACATGAAACCGCAGGGATGTGAGGAATGGCTCAATAGAAGAAGAATAAGAAGAACAAGGACAAGAACAAGAAGAACAACAAGAGCCCCTAAATTATCGTCATCAGAGCTCAATATCACAGAAGGAATGAATGCAGCCAAGACGAAAATGTGTGTAAAACTTCACCTCAGGAGGTTGGAGACGGATCATAGCCAGATGTTGTATAAGTGTAAATTACAGATGATGGAGGGGAAAAAGAAAGTAACCTCAGAAAATCAGTCCAAATGTCTGTAAATACTGTGACACTGATTGAAGTTTGCCTTACATTCATTAAGCAAACTGGAACATGAAAGCTTTGTTTGGTATTTAGAGTGAGGATTAGGGACATTCAGATAATCAGAAACGTTTATATTCCAGACTTCTAAGTTCAGATTATATCAAAGTAAACATTGACTGTGAATGTTATCGCCCATTTTTCTCTCTGTGTCACAAGATCTTCCACGATGTGGCGTATAAAGCCAGGGACAGAGTTGATCTCCTTTCTGGCATTGATGAGTTTTTAGACCAGGTGACTGTTCTTCCTCCAGGAGAATGGGACCCCACGATACGCATCGAGCCTCCCAAAAATGTTCCATCACAGGTCAGAGGTCATGCTGGGTGCTTCATCTCGAACTGTCTAACCATAACATTTCTAAAACTCAGAAAATACAGCTCATGGTGCAGTGATACAAATTATCTAGCTAATGTAATGCACAGTCACCTAGCAGTTACACATGCTAGTTAGGCTTGACTTGAATAGCACAGTTTGTCAGAATGCAAAAAAAATATAGAATTGAAAATAAAAGCAAACATGATTTAAGAAAAAGAATTTGTTTAGCTTTTGAGCTTTATCACAGTGCTAAGAAGCTAAGAGAAGCTAACAACCTTATGTCAAGTGTAATGCTGGCATTGATAAGAAAAGATTTCAAAATGTTTACCAAATATTTACTAATTTCCTTAACACCATCAAAGCCTACTTTACCAGCTATGACTAGCATAAACAATGACTCCCAGGTCATGGGACTGTATATAAAAGTTTAACATTATTTTAGACCATGTACACAGATAATATACTATAAGAGACTGCATCTCATCAAAGCTTCACAAAACAAATCTAGCAAGTTTCAATGCACTTCCTGTTACACTGTTAAAAAAACAGTCCACCACCCAAATTATATCTGCTCTCAGGAGATTCTCTGGTGGTCTCGGTCCAGGCTGTTGTGTAAATAAAACTGGATTGAAGCAGAGACAGAGATAACAGAAATACAGTCAGTAGGTTTATATAATAATAATAATAATAATGTACATTTATATTATTGTGTGTTGTTTATCTCTGACTTTATGGCATAGATGAAGAGGAAGAGGCCGTCACAACCTAACGGCACCGTGACCTCTACCGAGCCGAGCCACGAGGAGGATCACCAACCTGGCCCAGAGCTTCAGAGAACAGGGAGGTGAGAGGACACACACACACGCACACACACACACACACAAACACACACACAAACACACACAAACGACTCGATTCTGATTAATCAGAATACTAGATAGTTTCTCTAGTAAAAATGTTGAACACGTATTGCAGATAAACAAATCAAATAAACAGATTTGACAGACTACCTGACAAGCCGTATTTTTGTCTTGAGACTTCATGAGAGATAGCAAGCTAGCAAGCCAACATTAATTAGTGTTGTATAGGCTGACTAAAATTAAACTATAAAATTGTTAAGCACACTATAGTTATGACAGTTGAAATCACAAGGAAATCATTTAACTTAAACAGCTATAACTAGTATAGCTAGCAAGCTAACAAACACAAGCCAACAGAATAGCTTGTAGTTAATACTCGGGATGTTTTTGTTCTGCTAGCATTCACAGAAACAACAGTCAAGCTAACCAGTAGACAGCAGCAAATAGCACGTAGCTTAGCAACTCTAATGAATCAATAACTCCAATGTTAATAAAGGGAATTTCTGTTTACAGTGTGAGTGGCCATGTTGATTTGTTGATCAAGAAGGAACTGGTAGTTAAAGAGAACCCCAATATTTTTATAATTATTTATGCTGCCTCTCAGAGGTTGTGTCACACTACTGCATGTTAGCTTGCTTACCTTTAACCAGTTCACTGGCATACTTTGCTGAAATGCAGACATATTTTGTTCCATGTGTAATGGATCACAGAACGTTTGGAGAAGAGGTACAGTAGTTTATCCTCTACATTCTTCACGTCTTTCTGTGTGAAAGCTTTAGATAGCATAGTGGTGAGTGAAACCGAAGGAATACACACACACACTGCCTCGTCCTTTCATCTTCTACATTATAGAACACTGCTGGCAGCTCTCGATAAGACTTTTCATTTTGATTCGTCTTGCTTTTCCACTCTGAAGGCCTGCTAGAGCGAGATTACACACACACACACACACACACACACACACACACACACACACACACACACACTCACTCACATACACACACACACACACAGACACACACACACACACACACACACAAATGTTTCAATACTGCTGGAGGAGGATGAACAATTTTCCTTCAGTAAGCACTAATGCTTATGAGCTTTGTTTGTGTGTGTGTGTGTGTGTGTGTGTGTGGTGTGTGTGGTGTGTGTGTGTGTGTGAGTGAGAGTGTGTGTGGACTGTATGTGTTGTAGCTCCTTGTAATTTTCCTAATTGAATAACATTAAACATGATCACAACCATCCAGTCTTTCCAAAAATGCAGCTTTTTTAAATTTAATTTTATTTATTTATTTTTTTTAACTTTTATATTTACTCTTGATGTCTGAGATTCGGTTAGATTTAGTTGTAGCATTCATTAACTACATAAATAATGTTAAGAGAAGGCTCTTACAAATAATCACCAAGTCATGGCTCCTCAGTTTGACAGTTTTCTTATGCTAATTAAACAACACTAAGATATTAGCATGTAAAACTGACTTTGAGAAGTGGCGACTTCATCCTCTGACTAGCCTGTTAAAAATATCCATGCTGTATGAGCTTGGTAAAAGCCAGACCTTTTGATATAAGCATAGCAGGAAGCCACGGCACCTGCAGTGATAAATCATGAGTAGTGCTTTTGTGAGATCACTAGATGAGGAGTGTTATTTCTGGGCTGCATTTAAAGTTTGTACAAATGCAGAAATAATTGACTTCATGGTTGTAACTCAACACTTCAGGTCCATAAACTCAATTTTACAATATACTGCTGAATATTAACTCTATTATTTGTGTGTGTCTGTATAGGATTTTTGGTGGACTGGTGTGTGATATAAAGCGTAAAGCTCCTTTCTACTGTAGCGACATCTTGGATGGCTTCAGTCTGCAGTGTGTAGCCTCAGTGCTCTTCCTCTACTGCGCCTGCATGTCTCCTGTTATCACCTTTGGAGGACTACTAGGAGAAGCCACCAAGAATAACATTGTGAGTGTCTCCCACACAAACATACACAAAACGAACCGTTTCAGAAACTGAGCCGCGGTTTGCGGAGGTGACATATGAGCTCTGACAACTTGGGAGACTGCCTGGAAAAACATGACCTGCTCACCCTCAGCATACCCTCCTGTGTGTGTGTGTGTGTGTGTGTCTGTATCAGAGTGCTATCGAGTCGTTGTTTGGAGCGTCTCTGACAGGCGTGGCGTTCTCTCTGTTCGCTGGTCAGCCCCTGACCATTCTGGGCAGCACGGGACCTGTACTCGTGTTCGAGAAAATCCTCTTCAAGTTCTGCGAGTGAGTCCAGAACTGTGTCTCAAATGGCGAACACTGTTCACTCTTTGCTATACACTACAGTATACAATGTGCACTTCAGTAACACATAAGACATCTTTTTAATGAAGAAAAAAAAAATTCTTCTTACCAAATTTAAAGGCATAACATTTGTTTTTATCTGCTCAAGTCTATAAAGCTAGAGCCAGATGGTTAAAGTAACACATCTGCTGTACCTCGTCCTATGTGTCACTAGGGATTTTGGGATGTCCTACCTGTCTCTGCGTGCCTGTATTGGACTGTGGACAGCGTTCCTTTGTATAGTGCTGGTGGCAACTGACTCAAGCTCACTGGTATGTTATATCACACGCTTCACAGAGGAAGCATTTGCTGCTCTCATCTGCATCATCTTCATCTACGAGGCTTTGGAGAAACTGCTGCAACTCAGAGAGACCTATCCCATCAACACGCACACTGACCTGGATAACCTCACGCTGTACAGGTTATACACACAAACTACATTGTTTGCACTGTACAATAGAGTAGTTGTAATGAGGCAATGTCTTCATTTTTCCTTCTGTTTTGTCCTTTGTAGCTGTCAGTGCTCAGCTCCCGGTCAAACATCCAATGATACCCTGCAGTTCTGGAACTCAACAGGACACACTACAGATTCAATACCATGGAATCAACTCAATGTGTCGGTCAGAAAACCTCCGCAACTCTCAGACACACCCACGCCGACTTTTACATTCCCACTACTTCCACCATCCAGTGCACCTTGTGGCACTGGTCAGTTTAGTGCATTACTAGTGTTTAAGCCTGTAGTGAGAAGTGTATTTACAGTCCGTATTTGATGGCACTAGTGAGGGACTTACTGACTGGTGCTTGTCTTGCTTGTGTACTAAAAGTACTTGTGTCAAAATTCAGCTTGAAAGGAATCTGGATGTGTCAGGGGACAGTGGTGAAGATAAACAAGTCTAGTTTAAAAACAAGTCTGTAATACTCCAGTTAACACTGGTTGGAAATTTTAGACTTGTATTACAGACTTGTTTTTAATATACACATACAGCAACACACACACACACACACACAGAAAAACACAGTTGATTGTATCCTACCTAAAGCAACCCTCATACAAGGTGACACACACACTGGTGTCCAACAAGGCTCGTTGTTCTGTCCTGGTCTATTATCTTTACATTGCTTTTTCATCAATGAGGAAATGCTGATGACACTCAGCTTATCTTTCCTTTCGCTCTTAGAAAAAGGTTCATTTTATTCTTCTAGGACACCAGTTTCCAATTACCACTGGGCAAAATCCAGGGGCATAAACCTCCCTGCCTTCATTATATCACTTCCTGATTGGACCTGCTGTTTGAATGTAGTGATTTATGTCAGAGGTGTCCAATCTTATCCCCAAAGTGCCGGTGTGGATCCAGGTTGTCGTTCCAACAAAGCAGAAGCCACACTTTGAGTCTATTGAAAGCCAACATCAACTGATTATAACAAAGCAACTGATTAAAATAAAAATCTGCACACACACCTGCCCTTTCTGGATAATATTAGACATTCCTGTTTTGGGCATTTGACGATTGCGATTAGAGTTTAGATTCTAATGAAGGCGGCCAGTGGGGTGAATGCAGATGGGAAATTTTGGTACCTTGCTAAGTAAGATCAGTAAGAACCTAGTTGTAGAAAATAACAAAAGACTCTAGAATATAACCTTTTTGAATAAACATTGTCAAAGAAGAAATCTGCTTGACAAGGAGTGATCATCCATAGTAAGACTGTTAGATATAATTAAAACAAACAGGATATCTAATAGGGGGGCACGGTGGCTTAGTGGTTAGCACGTTCGCCTCACACCTCCAGGGTTGGGGGTTCGATTCCCGCCTCCGCCTTGTGTGTGTGGAGTTTGCATGTTCTCCCAGTGCCTCGGGGGTTTCCTCCGGGTACTCCGGTTTCCTCCCCCAGTCCAAAGACATGCATGGTAGGTTGATTGGCATCTGGAAAATTGTCCGTAGTGTGGGATTGCGTGAGTGAATGAGTGTGTGTGCCCTGCGATGGGTTGGCACTCCGTCCAGGGTGTATCCTGCCTTGATGCCCGATGATGCCTGAGATAGACACAGGCTCCCCGTGACCCGAGGTAGTTCGGATAAGCGGTAGAAAATGAGTGAGAGTGAGGATATCTAATATTGCCCATAGGAAACGTTCCTGGGGATCCCCTTGTAGGATCTCGCTTAGAATCTGCCGGGTTCCCTAATGCTCAGATACCAAACCCTCATTCTGATCTAACACACTGAAGGTGATGTTTAGTTTAATCAGCTGCGTTAGACCAGAGAGAACACTAACCAATAGATCCAAGACCAGGATTGGAAACTGGTGTCCTAGAAGAATAAAATGAAGAACCTTTTTCTAAGAGTGAAAGGAAAGATAAGCTGAGTGTCATCAGCATATCCTCATTGATGAAAAAGCAATGTAAAGAGAATAGACCAGGACAGAGCAACGAGCCTTGTTGGACACCAGTTTGTGTGTGTCACCTTGTATGAGGGTTCCTTTAGGTAGGATTTAATCAACTGTGTTTTTCTGTGTGTGTGTGTTTGTGTGTGTGTGCGTGTGTTGCTGTATGTGTGTGTAGACGTGTAAACTCCTGCATGGCGAGTTTGTAGGTCCTGCTTGCGGACTTCACGGGCCCTTCATCCCTGATGTGCTGTTCTGGTCCATCATCCTCTTCTTCACCACATTCTTCCTCTCTTCTCTGCTCAAGCAGTTCAAGACGGAAAGATATTTCCCTACCAAGGTGACCACACACACACACATACACACATAAACACACATTACAATTTAAATGTTAGGTATTGCTTTATCGATAGTTTCGCAATGGGTGTACCATATTAAAATAGTAAAATGTGAATGTTTGTGTGTGTATGTACGTGCGGGCGTGTGTGTGTGTGCGCGTGCGCATGCGCATGTACTGTAGGTGCGCTCCACTATCAGTGATTTTGCCGTGTTTTTGACTATAATGGTGATGGTGCTGGTGGATTATTTGGTTGGGATTCCATCACCCAAACTCAATGTGCCTGATCGCTTTGAGGTAACACACTCACACACACACACCCACACACACATACATATTTGTGTATATATATACATACAAAATGGTGGTTTATTATTATTTTTAATATTATTATTATTTTTATTGTGTGTGTGTAGCCCACCTCAAAGCACCGTGGCTGGCTGATCTCTCCGCTTGGTTCTAACCCCTGGTGGATGGTTTTGGTGTCAATAATTCCTGCCCTTCTCTGCACCATACTCATTTTCATGGACCAGCAGATCACTGCTGTCATTATCAACCGCAAAGAACACAAACTCAAGGTTGTGCCAACACACACACACACACACACACACACACAAACACACACACACACACACACATCATCTGCATCAACCTGGAGCTTTATTTTAGCTTTAACGCTCGGGAATCGATGACCTTCTGCTCTCTACCCCTGCAGAAAGGCTGCGGTTATCACCTGGACCTGCTGGTGGTGGCCGTGATGTTGGGTGTGTGTTCAGTGATGGGGCTGCCGTGGTTTGTGGCTGCCACTGTTCTCTCCATATCCCACGTGAACAGCCTGAAGCAGGAGTCCAGCTGCTCAGCACCGGGAGAACAGCCTAAATTCCTGGGCATCAGAGAGCAGCGTCTCACAGGCGTACTCATCTTCACCCTCATGGGTTGCTCTGTCTTCATGACCTCCATATTGAAGGTCAGAGGTTAGAAATATTTAGTCTGAGTCTGAGAAGTCTTAACACACGTTAAGACACGTTAATACTAAAACACACACGTTATCTGTATCAATTTAATGAATTTAATTGTGTGTGTGTGTGTGTGTGTGTGTGTGTTTCCAGTTCATTCCCATGCCTGTGTTGTATGGAGTCTTTCTCTACATGGGTGTTTCCTCTCTAAAAGGCATCCAGGTAAAATCATTACATGTAATAGGAAACATTACTTAAAGTTGAAATTAGATTAGTTAAGTTTTAAATAGTTAAAGGTGAAATAGTTTCTACATCCGAGAAGATTACATCAGCTATTGATCCTTAATGTTGTTCGCTTCGAATATTAGCTCTGCCCCGTTCCCCAGACATAACCGTAGGGCAGAAAGTGGGTGGGTTTTGTAGATATGTGGGGTCTAAACATTCAAATACTTAATACATTTTGTTCATCTATAAATGTTGGATGACATGTTTGGATGAACAAATATGAAAAAAAAAACATATACTAGGAACTATAACTTAGCTGAAGTTCCACAATATTGAATGTACTAGTAAACATCAATCTTTTTTTTGACAATTGTAGATTTTTTTTATTGTGAATAAAATTGAGATAGTATAAGAGAAACAAAATGCATGTTGTATTGGAAGTTAATTAACTTTGGGGCAGCACCGGTAACTGCCACCACTCAACCTCATCCTAAACTCACTTAGACTCACCTCACCACAAACTCACCACAAACTCATCCTAAACTCACTCAGACTCACCTCACCACAAACTCAACTCAAACTCATCATAAACTCACTCAGACTTTACGCTTTTTAACTCACTTAACTCCAAACTCACCTGACTTCAATCTCATTCCACAATCACCCCAGACTTACCTCACTCCAAACTCATCCCAAACTCATCTCACTCCGAACTCACCTTTTGCCAAACTCATCCCAAATTCACTCCAAATTCACTCCACACTCACCCCAGACTTGCCTCACCCCAAACTCACCTGAAGCTTACCTCACCCCAAACTCACCTGATGCTTACCTCACCCCAAACTCACCTGAAGCTTACCTCACCCCAAACTCACCTGAAGCTTACCTCACCCCAAACTCACCTGATGCTTACCTCACCCCAAACTCACCTGAAGCTTACCTCACCCCAAACTCACCTGAAGCTTACCTCACCCCAAACTCACCTGATGCTTACCTCACCCCAAACTCACCTGAAGCTTACCTCACCCCAAACTCACCTGAAGCTTACCTCACTCCAAACTCACCTGAAGCTTACCTCACCCCAAACTCACCTGAAGCTTACCTCACCCCAAACTCACCTGAAGCTTGCCTCACTCCAAACTCACCTGAAGCTTACCTCACCCCAAACTCACCTGAAGCTTACCTCACCCCAAACTCACCTGAAGCTTACCTCACCCCAAACTCACCTGAAGCTTACCTCACCCCAAACTCACCTGAAGCTTACCTCACCCCAAACTCACCTGAAGCTTACCTCACTCCAAACTCACCTGAAGCTTACCTCACCCCAAACTCACCCCACTCCAAGCTTACTTCAAACTTACTCCAAACTCATCTCTTGCCAAACTCAACCCAAACTCCCCTCACCGCAAACTCACCTGACTCCAAACTCACTCAACACTCACCCCAGACTTGCCTCACTCCAAACTCACCTGAAGCTTACCTCACTCCAAACTCACTTTACTTCGATCTCACCTCTCTCCAAACTCACCCCAAACTCATCTCAAACGCACCCCACCCCACCTCACTTTATTTTTCCACACACCAAAGAATAACCTGCATGCTTGCTACTCCCGTAATTACAGCTCTTGGACTTGTATCACTTAAGAACGTAATAATCACAAAATCAGCTTTCCCTCACTTTCCTTCATCTCTCTCAGTTCTTTGACAGGATAAAGCTGTTCTGTATGCCAGCGAAGCACCAGCCTGATCTGATCTACCTGAGGTACGTGCCGCTGTGGAAGGTTCACGTCTTCACGCTGGTGCAGCTCACGTGCCTGGTTCTGCTGTGGGTTATCAAAGCTACGGCAGCCCGCGTCGTCTTCCCCATGATGGTATCAGCGACTTTATTACACTCTTATTTAGCTTGCGCTGAACGTAAAAGATTAACAGCTATCTAGAGATTAAAATAGATTAACATCTCATGGATAACATCCGACGGCACGTCTCATTAACATAAAATAACGAACAATACCAAGGCATAGTGTATTATTCTCTGATACTGGAACTGTATTGTTGTGGTGTTATCTTACTTAGCAGTAAATATTATGTATTGATTTTGAAAAAAATAAAAAATTCAACCCAATGTAAACTAATTCATCATAAATAATTCATCAAGCTACAGTAATAACGGCAACCTGGGTCAGTGAAAAAGTTGTAAATGTTCATCAGCAAGCTTATAATTTAATTAGAGGGAAAAAAAAGAATGCTGAAGATTTTCTAAGCCTGAAAAACTATTAATAATTTCCACTTATACATATTTAAAATATATTTCAACCCAAACAAACCCAACCCCTGTAATTATGCCATAGGCCTCGAGCAGTCATCAGCCCGTAAAACACTTGCTGTATATTATTACAGGAATATTACCTGCTCTTTACCCTCATCCATCTACACGAATGCATCCATCTCGTATCAAAACATGAGAAAAACGTAATGATGGAAGGTTAATTTAAAAGCTCGTCCGTGTTTCAGGTGCTGGCGTTAGTGTTTGTGCGAAAGCTGCTGGATTTCTGCTTCACCAAGCGAGAGCTGAGCTGGCTCGATGACCTGATGCCCGAGAGCAAAAAGAAGACGGAAGATGACAAGAAGAACAAGAAAGCTAAGCAGGTACAGAGAAGTATTTATTCAATAAATAAGTAAAAAAAAAATTAATAAGTCTATGTATGAATTTGTTTATTGTCCAATCTCAGATCATTGTTCATGTAACTAACCGATATTAGCTTGAGATTAAATTGTTTGCTGTCTGTTATGTTTTATGTTACTGGAATTGATGTTATTCTAAACGTGGCCTGGTCAAACACCAGCAGCATGAATCCATGAACCCCAAGTCAGTAGTCCAGGCTGGTGGAGGTGGTGTACTGTGGTGATGTAATGATGTGGGATTAAAACCAATCAGTCACTTGATGTTAGCGTATTATTGGTGCTGATTATGTGCATTGCTTCATGGCTGCAATGATGTGATAACGAGTTCAGTGTTCTTCAGTGGCCTTTCCAGGCACCACAATGGACCTGAACCCAGTGGAACATTTTTGGGATGCGGTAGAGATTCAAGTCTGTAGGAATTGTGTAATGGAATGATGCAGTCAACATGGACCAGAATGTCAAAGAAATGTTTCCAACATCTTGTGGATTCCATGTCGTGAAGCATCGGAGTATCTTAACCTCTATATTGTTCCTAATAAAGTGGAGATTAGATATATATTTGCCATAAATGGCTCAGTGAAATTTTGTCATTTACTCATCACTGGTTTTTAAAGTAAAAAACAAACAAACAAACAAAAAAGAATTTATTTTAATGCATATACCTGACACCTGTCATATATTTATTTTGGTAAAATATACTGATTTGGTGGTTTGTATGCTTTAGAGAATATTCTTCTGACTCATGACTTGACGTAAACCACATCCTTTTCTTATCTACAGGAAGCTGAGGAGCTGATGGAGGACGAGGATGAGGCAGAAGCAGGACTAGAATACATAGAAGGAAGAGGAGGAGGAAACGTGATGAAGATTCCACTGCAGGCTCTTTGTGACAGGTGAGCGCCCCCTGCCTGAACACGTCATCCCTGCAAACTCATAAATACAGCAAAGAGCAAGAGCACCCCCAAGTGGTCATATACATGTATTACAAACACAATCTGGCAGGTTTATACGCTAGCATTAAGTAAGTAATTAAAAATTATTATATCAAATGCAAATAAAAGACACACGATGCCTGCAGTTGCTTCGTATATCAATTTATTTTACTTGCTAGTTTAGTTTTTCGAGGTGAATCGTTTTCGGTGTGTCGAATCGACTCCAAAACTGATTCTTAGTTCGCAAAAGTATGGAATCAGTGAGTCGACTCTTTTAAGGATTGATTGATTTTGATGCGAGTCAAAAAGTTAAATTAAAACACACATATTTAAAGAATACTAGGAAAATGAAACAAAGTGGTGTTTATCAGTGAAAAACAAGCCGATGGATTCCAATAGCCTCGCTTCTTGTAATATTGCATAATACACAGGCTTCATGCCATCAGTTGTGTTCTGATGGAAGGAAACGTTTGTTCCATAGACAAATCTTTTTCAAAGATGGTACTGAAAACCATCTGCATCTTACAAGCGGTTGTATGGGGTTTTAGAACAAAGCGACTTTGTGGTTAAATGGTTAACAAGCTCGAATTCAATCAGGTATGTTATACTTCCACAAGGATTAGGAATGAGTACAAATGAAAACACATGGAACGTTGTGTCCTGGGGCCACCAGCGTAATGATAGAGTTCACCTACCATTTCCAACAACTGCTCGTTTAGTCTAAATGAAGCGACATGGAGGGTTCCAATGCTTTCTAACTTACATTTACATTTAAAGCATTTGGCAGCTTTAGTTTTAAAGCTAGTTGTATTAGCCTTGCTGCTCCAGAAGCTGGAGGCACCACAAAACTGCCTGTATTCAGTAGATTAAGAGCTTTCTCTTCTCATGTGTGTGTGTGTGTGCGCATCTGTTCATTGGTTGTCCACTGCATTTACACAGGTCCTGCAGAACACCAGCTCTCTCCACTCACAGTACAGAAGATGAGTATGATGTAAGACAAGACAAAAAAAAAAAGAAGAAAAAACTAAGATTAACCCTAGATTAACATTCAGATCTTCTTAAAAACAAATTTCACCTTCAATACAACTTTAATCTGCATGGATCAAGGTTACTGTGATGTTTATGGACAATAACCTTCAGTTGTAGTCACTCACAATCTCATAACGTTAAGTATAAAACGTGCATGTGTTGTGTAACCTTACACAATTTTAGCGGTTGATGTGAACACCTTCAGAGTTTCGATGCTTATGAACAAGCACTCGGAGCTTCTTAGGGAGTTGAAATTTCATATGAGCTTTATATTCACCACCACTGTAGAGTGGGACGTGACAAAGACATTCAGTGATGAACACAGGTACAAAAAAACAGCAGAAAATATTCAGTTTTTTTGGTGAAAAATAAGCGTTAAATGGGTTCGTTACATAGAGAAGCACTTTCTATATAAAATAGTTTTTGTTACTGAACCAAAGCAAAATGATTAGTGTTTATTACAAATGTACAAATTAGTGATTTTTTTGAATAAAATCCACAGAACCCTCCAGTGTGGATTTCTATCCTGAACGTTATTATTTTTTTAAAAACAGAATCATACAACATTCAACTCCTAAACTTTCTACTAACAGGACACATTAGGTCTAAGTTGACCCTGGTGCTTGGACCCCAGCACCTGGAAGTTGATTAGTTTCCTGTGACAGCATGTCCTGAAAGGTTTCATTCCTCTTACACAACAGCAGTTCCTAATAGAAAACGACAGCTCCTAATAGAAAACTTGATTTTCTTTGTGATTTTCTTTTAAACCTATGGATGCGCTGTTACTATGGAAACCAGAATGTATTTGAAGTTCTGCGTTAAACATAAACCTGCGATACGAATCACAGAGGAAGCTTCTGACCTGTCAGATCTGCTGCTACAGTTTATATGCTCTACTGACCAATCGGATTTGAGAATTCGGCTGTACTGTGCTGTGATCTAAAATGATTGATGGATATATTCGAAAAGGTTGAATCCTAACATTGCATCGTACAATGGAACCACAGCGTTATAATGAATCATAACATACTGTCTATGGGATGTGGTATCTCAGTGATTAAGGTGTTCGACTACCGATTGGAAGGTCGTTGGTTCAAATCCCAGGTCCACCAAGTTGCCACTGCAGGGCCCCTGAGCAAGGCCCTTAACCCTCAATTGCTCAGGTGTATAAACTGAATGAGTGTCTGCTAAATTCTGTAAATGTAAATGTCTGTTTTATTGTGTGTGTCACAGTCAGGAAAAGGTGGCATGTGCTAGGCTGAACATGGAAGCAGTTCGGGGTGGAAAGGACGACTCGAACATAGAGACGGCGCTGTAGGGCAGTTTATTCCTTCATTTTGGAGCCATGCCTAATCCACCGCTGGAGCAACGCAGCTCATAATCAGCAACTCAATCCAGGGGCTTGAGTCAGCGGCGCCCAATACCGGACTGGAAGACTAAGAGAACGCAGATGTGTAAGGAGGAGAGAGAGAGAGAGAGAGAGAGAGAGAGAGAGAGAGAGTGTGCAGGAACACACTCACCTGACTCCTACTGTATACTGTAATGACTCCTTTATTCATCCTTTTGATTCACACACAGGAGACACTTTGTCATTTTATTTAGTATATTTTATGTCCATTTACAATATTCAACATTTTCTCCACGTAGGTGCAGTCTGACAGCAGGCTTTCATGCCTTTAATCACTGCCATAATGAGCAGACCCACGTACCCACGTACCAAAGCTTATCGGCAAAATCGATTAATCGAATCAGATTAAAAAATAAATTATCGATAGACTTAAGCATTAGTTACATTATTTAATCTTAACCTACTCAACAATGTAGATGATGTTACGTGTCATCAGGGTGTCACCATCCTGCTTTTGGTTCACATCAAACTTCAAGGAGTCGATTCCCTGATTCCAGGCATTGAAAACTAGGGAGTCAAATCCGAGACGATTCCACATATCGTAAATGATTCACCTCAAACAAATAGAGCAAGCATTACGAATGAAACGTCTGATGCGTGTGATAGCGTGACAGTGATTGAACAAAGCTAGACTACAGGAATTGAAATACAGGTTAGATACAGACTCAATAAATGAGTGTTGGTCCATTTTTTACACTGATGTTAAAAAAAAAACGTTAAAAAAAAATGCTATGTTATGGTAGTTTGAACTGAGTGGTGGAACTAAGTGCTTGTCATCTAATGAATGTCAGTAATATTATCTTACAGTGAGTCAAGTATTTAATTAAGCCATGTTAATAGCTTTATAGTAGTATAGTAGTGGAAAGAAAGATTATTTATTTTGTATATGTTTATATCCCAAATGACTA
The DNA here is from genome assembly GCF_030014155.1 of Tachysurus vachellii. Classification (NCBI taxonomy): domain Eukaryota; kingdom Metazoa; phylum Chordata; class Actinopteri; order Siluriformes; family Bagridae; genus Tachysurus; species Tachysurus vachellii. The sequence goes on along the minus strand of NC_083473.1, from coordinate 6,147,292 downwards.
ATTGAAAAATGTTGATTGATTAATTGGGGAAAAAAAACTAAAACCAACAGATTATTAAAACAAACTTTAGCAGCTCTAATTTTCCCACCGTCACAATATAGAAATAAAACAAAAACAAACAAACAAGCAAAAAAAACAAACAAACACAACTGTACTTTATTCCCTATTTATAGCCATCCTATAAAAAAATCCTTTAAATAAATCAAATATTTTTATTTATTGTACCTCATATTGTGTATATAAAATAATATATATATATATATTTAAAAAAAAATAAAAGTAACTCTAGATGATTCGTCATCAAGCAATAGCATTACAAAATGTATTTATTTAACATTTATTTAAATAAATACATTTTTGAGCAAGTTCTCACCAGTTAACTAAAAGGATTCATATTAAATCAAGTTCCCTGTGAAGCATGAAGGAGCCACCGGTGGTCCTCAGACGTATCTGACTGATTTATTTAGATTTGCCACTATTTCAAGTGAGACATCCTTTAAAAGTTCCAGGTTACTATTCAGGATTTAATGGTGTGCCTTGGAGATGTGCTGAGGCTTAGAGGAAACAGTGAAGGACAGCAATATGATTCAGTAATAATCTTCCCCGGGTTATACACAAGTGTGTATAATAGTGTAGTATTACTCCAAAGATTAATATATACACTATATATACACTATATAAGATTAATATATACACTATATATAATATATACACTATATATATATAGTGTAGTATTACTCCAAAGATTATGTAGAAGTAATAACCATGTGTGTTCTCCAGGGTTTGTCATGTTTCAAAAAGACATGCAACGTCATCAGTGAATTCTAGCACTAGTGTGTGTGTGTGTACTGTGTGTGTGTGTGTGTGAGTGCCACATAGTACCACGTTCTTTCCCGTATACTCGTCCCTGCAGTGTGCACACCGTGTGTTTTACCATCGTGTCCTTAAAGAGTGCGTGTTTGTTACTGTAAACCACTTCATACACTAGTGTGTAGCGTCACACACCGGTAATGCAGCCTGGTGAGTACAGAAGAAAATGTGTGTTGTACTACAAGTATCTGTGCAATAATACAGTTAAAACAAATAAAAAAAATAAAAAAAAAAAAGAAAGAAAAAAAGTAGAACTGTATTTTGTATAGTCTGGTTTTTATTTGTCACACACAGGTGATGAATTTGATTGAAAAATCATTAACTCTTTGTTCTTGTGTATAATTCACAAAGAATTTCTTTTTTTTTCATTTAATTTTGGTTAAAATGGTCATAATAAATATTGTACAATCGATCAATACACCGAGCCTGATGACGTGTCATTTTTGTTGGTGGAAAAAGTCTTTCGAAAATTTTCACAAATCAAATCGATGCATGATGATGAACTTGTGATGAAATGTGTCCAGGAAGGAAAGGATACGAGTTTGCACCATACACCTGAACCTGCTTTATAACACGCTATTACGCTTGTTAGGGTCGCGTGAAATCCTGCGTCTCAAACATTTCGTCTTCTAATAGTTCAGCCCAAAAATTCTATTGTGCTAGAAATGAAACCATAAAAAAAGTACAAAGTATTGGATGATTTCATACAGGACAACACTGTTGTTGTTAAAAAACTGATCGTGATCGCAAACAGGTGTCCGTACAAAGTATTTTGTCTGTACGCACTGTACCTTGTAGAATGTTTGTCTTGTTGACTTGAACGAGATGAGAAAGCTCAGAGTAAAATAACCAGACTTCTTTGACCTGACAGGAAGTCTAAAGTAACACAGACAGCCTCTTTACAACCGCGGTGAGCAGAAAAGCATCTCAAACATACAACATGGACTAGAAAAGAGAAAGCTCGCGTTCCTGTCAGACATTTAGTAAAAATAAAATTACTAAAAAAAAAGGTAAAAAGACAATGATTTGTTTTATCTTCAACAACCGAGCCTGAGCCTGCTGTAGCCCAGATTTTCCAGTTGTGCTGCCACATGATTGGCCGACTGAATAAATAAATACGAATGTTAGTTAATAACACTGCTGTTTTGTTTTTTTTTTTTAATTTTGTTCACACTGAAGTACTTGAGAATAAAATAAACACTCCATTCCGGTTTAAACCTTAAAGCTGTGTCCATGTTACAGTTGGGACCTTTTATCACAAAGCCTTCACACTGTGAACACATCATGTGCATGGAGGAATTTTTGGTTCAGGATTAATCAAGAGCTTGTTTCTTAATTAATGAAATAGGAAGCTCAACATTTTGGGAAGTGAAAATCGAACACACTCTAGGTTCATCTTTTAGTCCATGTCCGTCTCCTGCTAGTCCACGTCAATGTCCATGTCCGTCTCCTGCTAGTCCACGTCAATGTCCATGTCCGTCTCCTGCTAGTCCACGTCAATGTCCATGTCCGTCTCCTGCTAGTCCACGTCAATGTCCAGGTCCGTCTCCTGCTAGTCCATGTCAATGTCCATATCCGTCTCCTGCTAGTCCAGGTTCGTCTCCTGCTAGTCCAGGTCCGTCTCCTGCTAGTCCAGGTCCCTCAACTGCTAGTCCAGGTTTGTCTACTGGTATGTCCAGGTCCCTCAACTACTAGTCTAGGTTTGTCTACCCTTAGTTTAGGTTTGTCTCCTGCTATGTCCAGGTTTGTCTCCTGCTATGTCCAGGTTCGTCTCCTGCTATGTCCAGGTTCGTCTCCTGCTAGTCCAGGTCCAGCTCCTGCTAGTCCAGGTCCAGCTCCTGCTAGTCCAGGTCCCTCAACTGCTAGTCCAGGTTTGTCTACCCTTAGTTTAGGTTCGTCTCCTGCTATGTCCAGGTTCGTCTCCCGCTATGTCCAGGTTCACTATATTTGATGTCATTAGTTTTACTGCAATTCTAACTCTTCTGTCATTGTGAACTCCCAGCAAATAAGCATCAGCCTCTTAAGTAGCTTTAATACCACAAAGGTTTGAAACAGTGAATAAAAAACACACACACTCTACAGCAAAAATGACGTGACATGGTTCACTTCCCTAAATGAATGAAACAATACTGACAAATCCACATGTTAAAAGGTTTTTGCTCTTTATGTTAATGCTTCATTATTAGAACAAACTCTTTTAAGCAATTTATTCCTTAAACTAACCAACCTACACCTCAGGTTTCATGCAATTATCCAATCAGCAGAAAAAAAAAATAAGCATAAAATCATGCAGACGGGTTTGAGTGGACAGGAAAGCTACGGTAAGTCAAATCAACACTACATGAGAACAGATAAGCAGGAAAACATCTTGTTCTACATCAGTGTCCCACTCCGATCAGCCAACAGGTACAGATTCACTGAAACTGGTCAGCTGATGAAAGGAAAAACATCACCATGATGAGGAACAGATCAGGGTTAGCATAAAAAAGCTGTCATGTGGACTGGGAAGTGCAGCACGGGACTGAACCCATGACTAGCTGTAGGAGGCAGTGTGAGTTCGGCTGCACTGGAACTGCACCAGGATTCCCATTAACGTGGCTGTGACTCGTACTCGGGTCTTCAGGAAGTAAAGTAACCTGCGTGTGCAGTAGTAGCTCAAGCGGTTAAGTCTCTGGGTTAAAGGATCAGGGTTTAAGCCCCTGCACTGCCAAGCTGCCACTGTTGGGCCCTTAAACAAGGCCCTTAACCCTCTCTACTCCAAGGCTGTTGTATCATGTCTGACCCTGCAGTCTGACCCCAACCTCCAAAAACGTTGTGATATGTGACAGAACAATTTCACTGTTCTGTAACTCATATGTGAGAAACAAAGGCTTTTATACCACAGTACACACTGTGTGTTACCTGATGATGACATCATTAGGTGGAGCCTGAGTGACAAGAAACAGAAGAGGTCAGAAGCCTTACTGTGTATAATACAACAGAATGGAAATAATAATAAAAAGACGATGGCGAGTCAATCTGGTTGTCCAACATGCACGTTTTGTTATGAGGGCAGACCAACGCAAATGTATCAGGGTTCGATAGAACGGATCACGCTCGGATTCGCGCGGTAAACGTTCTCAGTGTGAAACCCACCCGAGTGACCCGCTGCCCGGTGTAGCCTTGTTCTGCTGAGACGTGACTCTGATCGCATGAGTCAGCAGGTTCCTATTAAAATGGCCAGTGAAAAGGAAATGCACCACAAGCAAGGAGCCATGGGGCAAACCATGGGGCATTTTTGGCTTTCAGATACACGGATGTATGTGGGTCAATTGATCCTTGTGTTAAATGAAATTAAATTATAATAATAATAATAATAATAATAATAATAATAATATTAAATGACATGTCTATTAAGTCATCATGTGCCCTTTTTTCTCCCTCCACCTCTTAAGGTTTAACACGAATTACACAAACACGGTGCATAATCATTAAATGGCTTCTTAATGTTGTGTCTGACGCATTGACGACCGGAGTGCCGACTTCCTCTGCAACCTTGTTTTCAACTGAGTGTGAAAAGCCTTTGGAAGAACAGAGACAATGATGGTACAAGAACAAGTAGGACAGGGATTTAAAAAAAAAAAAAAAAAATGCTGAAAAATACTGACAGCAGATTGTATAAAGTGCACAGAGGCTGCTGTCCGTTCAACGTCCCTCTTTAAGGACTCGTTATTACAAGAAACACGGAGAAGGATTAGAAAATGCAATTTTAAGGAGTCTGTGGTTTCAGCTACTTCTCATGATGCTGAGGATCAGTCTTAACGAAATACTCAGGAAAGGAAGGAAGCATGTGTGTGTGTGTGTGTGTGTGTGTGTAAAACGTTGGTTTACGACACTCACAGCTTCCCATCAGAAAGGTTTGGTGCGGTTTGTCCGAACGTGCTCGTCTTTGCTCGTGTCCTGCTCGGTTCTGCAGGGTTGTTGAAGTGATGGAGGGATTTTTCATGATCGAGAGTGAAGCTCGGCGTCAGTTCACCACGTTGGGAACGGCTTCGGGAATCAGAGAGGCAAAGAAGGTGGTGATGAAAGACCAAGTGGAGGAGAGGAACCCCATGTTCACCCATCCTTCGTTGTCTTCGTCGTTGTCGTCATCGTAATCGTCGTCGTCGTCGGGTCCTTCTCGCTGCTCCTCCTCGTCCTCGCCTTCATCTGCCAGCTGATCCTGAGAGAGAGAGAGAGAGAGATAAAGAGAGAGAAACCATGGTAACAATGTTTTATTTCACTTATTATAACTTATTAATAATGTCACTTCTTAGCAGCTAAGACTGCTGCGGCGCTCACACCAACCGGGACAGATAAGAACTAACAGGGACAAAAAAAATGGACAAAGCTACCGAACACTTAAATGGACATTTTCATTTTAAATCTCTTCCTAAATGTTTCTGCTGGTACCTGTTCAAAAAGGGGGAAAAAAAGGTTTATAAATGTTAACTTGCTGTTGCTCAGAAGGTTCCTGTTATAAATGTTATGATGGAGGTTCGGGACTGTGTGCAGAACTTGTTTAACTTGTTTGGCAGTGTAAAATATTTCCTGTCCTGTGTCACACAAATGAGGATGAGATTCCTGTCTGTCTGGTTCCTCTCAAGGTTTCTTCCTCATGTCCTCTCAGGGAGATTTTCCTTGCCGTTGTCGGCTCCAGCTTGCTCAATAAGGATAGGGATCGATAAATATAGTAATTTAAATTTTAAATTAATATTTTTGAAGTTAATTTTAAACTTTAATTGTTTACATTTGTTTATTTATTTTTAACCTTATTTTTTTCTTCTTCTTCTATATATATATATATATATATATATATATATATATATATATATTTATACACACACTCACCGGCCACTTTATTAGGTACACCTTACTAGTACCGGTGTGGTCTTCTGCTGCTGTAGCCCATCTACCTCAAGGTTTGACGTGTTGTGTGTTCAGAGATGCTCTTCTGCATATCTCAGTTGTAACGGGTGATTATTTGAGTTACTGTTGCCTTTCTATCAGCTCGAACCAGTCTGCCCATTCTCCTCTGACCTCTGGCATCAACAAGGCATTTGCGCCCACAGAACTGCTGCTCACTGGATATTTTCTCTTTTTCGGACCATTCTCTGTAAACCCTAGAGATGGTTGTGTGTGAAAATCCCAGTAGATCAGCAGTTTCTGAAATACTCAGACCAGCCCGTCTGGCACCAACAACCATGCCACGTTCAGAGTCACTTAAATCACCTTTCTTCCCCATTCTGACGCTCGGTTTGAACTGCAGCAGATCGTCTTGACCATGTCTACATGCCTAAATGCATTGAGTTGCTGCCATGTGATTGGCTGATTAGAAATTTGCGTTAACGAGCAGTTGGACAGGTGTACCTAATAAAGTGACCGCTGAGTGTGTGTGTGTGTGTGTGTGTGTGTGTGTGTATATATATATTCCTCTCTCTTCTGTCTCTCCATTTCTGTAAAGCTGCTTTGAGACAATGGAAAATTGTTAAGAGCGCTATGCAAATAAAATAAAATGCAAATTGAAATGAAATAGCTTTGGTTTTAGATTTCATTTGATTAGATTAATGTTAAAGTTGAGACTTTTGAAGTGCTACTATGTAAAGGGAATAACTTATTTGTTATAAGTGTTGGCAAAACAAATGTTATTACGCTTTTGTTCATACGGTTGTGCTTTTAAAATAAAACTGCGCCATACGTGTCTGTTGAATTCGTTATAGTAGTTTGTGTAGAACGATGCCATTAATCGCGACTGAAAAATGTGACTCGTTGCCCAGCGCTACTTAAAACACGACTGCAGAAGAAACTGCCATTTAAGATGCTTCTTTCAACATTCCCCCCATTTCCTGTTCTCTGTCTATTCCTTCTTCAGTCTTTTCTGCTCACGTCTACAGAAGTGCCTTTAAAAGTCAAAAAATGTTACTTGCTAATAAACTCTGTACTGTTCTTCAAAGTGGTGTGTGATGGTTTTTTAAAATATTAAAAAGAATTAAATTTAAAGAATTAATAAAAAAATAAATAAAAGACTGCTGATGTATTGATCTAGTTGCCTGAAATCAGAACAAATAAAGTTTTCTTTGACAAGACTGGAACAACCTTGAGCTAGTTAGTGTGACTTGAGTGTGTGACAGGGAAATGTTCCTTTTAAAATGGCCTCATTAACATTTTTTGGATCACACAATAGCACACGCTCAATAACACACACGATGATATGCACACGATGATACACACACGCTCAATAACACACACGATGATACACACATCGGTGCATCAGTAGGGGTAGATGGTTAAAATAAGCACCGTGTTGTTGTGATTGTCTGCGATTGGCTCATCCTGATTGTGATTGGCCGGTTCAGCGAGGTCCTGCAGCTCGTTATCCAGGTTAAAGGGTAACCAACCTGCCTGATGCCTGGAAATACACACACACACACACACAAAATCAGTGAACGATATAATGCTACATGTTCTATTGTTTGTTATTACACTGGGTGTCTTCACAACACTCTGAGGACATGAACCCAGTTGTCTGTGGTTCTGACGTTTCTACCAGACTGTATAATGTTCGTTTAAACAGAAGTTCAGCGAATCTTTCTGTTCAGATATTATCCGCTACACAACCACACAAACGATCAAATACCATGATTCTCTTTAGTTACGCTCTAGTGACACAAATACTGTTCCTTTATTTCTTTTCTTCTGGAAAACAATCCTCATATGAAATATAAATACATTTGATAGATGATATTTGAGCAAACCAGCATGTGAGCGCAACCGCGGTACTAACGCTGCACTAACGCTGTACTAACGCTGCACTAACGCTGCACTAACAGTGCACTAACGCTGTACTAACGCTGCACTAACGCTGTACTAACGCTGTACTAACAGTGCACTAACGCTGTACTAACGCTGCACTAACGCTGTACTAACGCTGTACTAACAGTGCACTAACAGTGCACTAACGCTGTACTAACGCTGCACTAACGCTGCACTATCACTGCACTAACGCTGCACTAACGCTGCACTAACGCTGTACTAACGCTGCACTAATGCTGCACTAACGCTGCACTAACGCTGTACTAACAGTGCACTAACGCTGCACTAACGCTGCACTAACGCTGCACTATCACTGCACTAACGCTGCACTAACGCTGCACTATCACTGCACTAACGCTAGAATTAAGTTAAACTCAAACATTGTCTTTAGATCTGAGTGACAGTTCATCCGTAAAATCATCTACATATAGTCTAAACCTGGGCTGTTCGATTGGAGGCCCGCGTGGTGATTAGTGAGAGAAAGAATCTCTAGACTACATTTTGTTCAGTTGGACAACAGACCCTACAGTTATAAAGGACAACATATGTTCTCCTATAGTGTTGTGTCTTCTTCTTTTACCGTTAGGGGTCGCCACAGCGAATCATCTGTTTCCACCTAACTCTATCCTCAGCATCCTCTACTCTCACACCAGTTACCTTCATGTCCTCATCCATATATCACCTCTTTGGCCTTCCTCTTACCCTCTTACCTGCAGCTCCATCTCCAACATCCTTCTACCAGTATAACCATCTCCATCCTCTGTACATGTCCAAACCATCACAATCTAGTCTCTCTGTCCTTGTCCCCAAAACAGCCAACCTGAGCTGTCCCTCTGATGTGCTCGTCCCTAATCCTGTCCATCCTCGTCACTCCTAAAGAGAACCTCAACATCCTCATCTCTGCTACCTCCATCTCTGCCTCGTGTCTTTTCCTCACTGCTACAGTCTCTAACCCATACATCAGAGCTGCTCTCACTACTGTCTCGTGCTATCGGTCAGATCTCCGTGGTCCCTCAATTGGGATGCTTTTCATGAACTGGCCCCATGACCAGCTAACTGAATAGCCCTGATCTAGAGTCTATTGTACTGATGTAACAGTTTGTATATTAACGTGATGTGG
>NC_083473.1:6130971-6135971 GCF_030014155.1 Tachysurus vachellii | reverse complement strand
GTTGACATTTCTGTCTTAATAACTGAGGGGATTTTGATCAGAGGAAGGTTAAGTTTAAAATAAAAATGTTTAAATGTAATATATTTTTCTCCTGGTCCTTATTTTAAATGGGTCATAAAAATATCAATAATTATCGATATCGACCGATATGAAACACTGATATCGTGATACAGTTTTCAGCCATATCGCCCAGCCTTAGTGAGGAGTGAGTGTCTATAATCCGGAAGCGTGTCTGTGTGTGAGGAGTGTGTATACTGCAGAAGCATGTCTGTGTGTGTGAGGAGTGTCTATACTGCAGTAGCGCGCGTGTGTGTGAGGAGTGAGTGTCTATACTGCAGGTGTGTGTGTGTGAGGAGTGAGTGTCTATACTGCAGAAGTGTGTGTGTGTGAGGAGTGTCTATACTGCAGAAGTGTGTCTGTGTGTGTGAGGAGTGTCTATACTGCAGTAGCGTGTGTGTGTGTGTGTGTGTGTGTGTGTGTGTGTGTGTGTGTGTGTGAGGAGTGAGTGTCTATACTGCAGGTGTGTGTGTGTGTGTGAGGAGTGAGTGTCTATACTGCAGAAGTGTGTGTGTGAGGAGTGAATGTCTATACTGCAGAAGTTTGTGTGTGTGTTAGGAGTGAGTGTCTACACTGCAGAAGCGTGTGTGTGTGTGTGAGGAGTGAGTGTCTATACTGCAGAGGCAAGTGTGTGTGTGTGAGGAGTGAGTGTCTATACTGCAGAAGCATGTGTGAGTGTGTGAGGAGTGAGTGTCTATACTGCAGAAGCATGTGTGTGTGTGAGGAGTGAGTGTCTATACTGCAGAAGCATGTGTGAGTGTGTGAGGAGTGAGTGTCTATACTGCAGAAGCATGTGTGAGTGTGTGAGGAGTGAGTGTCTATACTGCAGAAGCATGTGTGAGTGTGTGAGGAGTGAGTGTCTATACTGCAGAAGCATGTGTGAGTGTGTGAGGAGTGAGTGTCTATACTGCAGAAGCATGTGTGAGTGTGTGAGGAGTGAGTGTCTATACTGCAGAAGCGTGTGTGTGTGTGTGAGGAGTGAGTGTCTATACTGCAGAAGCATGTGTGAGTGTGTGAGGAGTGAGTGTCTATACTGCAGAAGCGTGTGTGTGTGTGTGAGGAGTGAGTGTCTATACTGCAGAAGTGTGTGTGTGAGGAGTGAATGTCTATACTGCAGAAGTTTGTGTGTGTGTTAGGAGTGAGTGTCTACACTGCAGAAGCGTGCGTGTGTGTGTGTGTGAGGAGTGAGTGTCTATACTGCAGAGGCAAGTGTGTGTGTGTGAGGAGTGAGTGTCTATACTGCAGAAGCATGTGTGAGTGTGTGAGGAGTGAGTGTCTATACTGCAGAAGCATGTGTGTGTGTGAGGAGTGAGTGTCTATACTGCAGAAGCATGTGTGAGTGTGTGAGGAGTGAGTGTCTATACTGCAGAAGCATGTGTGAGTGTGTGAGGAGTGAGTGTCTATACTGCAGAAGCATGTGTGAGTGTGTGAGGAGTGAGTGTCTATACTGCAGAAGCGTGTGTGTGTGTGTGAGGAGTGAGTGTCTATACTGCAGAAGCATGTGTGAGTGTGTGAGGAGTGAGTGTCTATACTGCAGAAGCATGTGTGAGTGTGTGAGGAGTGAGTGTCTATACTGCAGAAGCATGTGTGAGTGTGTGAGGAGTGAGTGTCTATACTGCAGAAGCGTGTGTGTGTGTGTGAGGAGTGAGTGTCTATACTGCAGAAGTGTGTGTGTGAGGAGTGAATGTCTATACTGCAGAAGTTTGTGTGTGTGTTAGGAGTGAGTGTCTACACTGCAGAAGCGTGCGTGTGTGTGTGTGAGGAGTGAGTGTCTATACTGCAGAGGCAAGTGTGTGTGTGTGAGGAGTGAGTGTCTATACTGCAGAAGCATGTGTGAGTGTGTGAGGAGTGAGTGTCTATACTGCAGAAGCATGTGTGTGTGTGAGGAGTGAGTGTCTATACTGCAGAAGCATGTGTGAGTGTGTGAGGAGTGAGTGTCTATACTGCAGAAGCATGTGTGAGTGTGTGAGGAGTGAGTGTCTATACTGCAGAAGCATGTGTGAGTGTGTGAGGAGTGAGTGTCTATACTGCAGAAGCATGTGTGAGTGTGTGAGGAGTGAGTGTCTATACTGCAGAAGCGTGTGTGTGTGTGTGAGGAGTGAGTGTCTATACTGCAGAAGCATGTGTGTGTGTGAGGAGTGAGTGTCTATACTGCAGAAGCCTGCGCGTGTGTGTGTGTGTGTGTGTGTGAGGAGTGAGTGTCTATACTGCAGAAGCGTGTGTGTGTGTGAGGAGTGAGTGTCTATACTGCAGAAGCATGTGTGTGTGTGAGGAGTGAGTGTCTATACTGCAGAAGCCTGCGCGTGTGTGTGTGTGTGTGTGTGTGTGTGTGAGGAGTGAGTGTCTATACTGCAGAAGTGTGCGTGTGAGAGAGGGAGAGAGAAAAGAGACAGGTGTGAATGAGTGATTGTGTATACTGTCTTATACTGTGTGTGTGTGTGTGTCACACCGTGGACTGATTGCTGCTGCCGTTTCTCCTGCGTGTGCTTGGTGATGGAGGAGGACTGCGTGAAGCACACACCAGATGCAGCATATGGAACTCATCCTGCTGTGGAGGAACCACACTGTTGATGACTTCACACACTCACAGGTCACATAATTAATCACCATTGAGTATTTCCACTTTGTACGATGTGCAGCAGCTACCTTTCTGAGCACGTCTCGAAGCTTACAGTGATCCTGGAGCAGCTTTCCAGAGTACACCAACCTCTGATCCTTCGAGCGCTGCGATACACACACACACACACACACACACACACACACACACACACCAACTTCAGCTTCCAGGACTGGAACAGCAAGAATACAGTGAAAGCTGTACTAAAGAAAGAAATAAATACAAAACACCAACAAGTTGTTCATGTCACTCGAACAAAAAGAAAGAGTTCCATATAATGCACATGAACCCATAAATAATTGCCCCCCGGACAAGATTTCAGAGTGTGAGACTAATAATAAAGATGAGAGCAATAATACTAATAATAACAATGACGTACAGCTCCGACTCTTTACCTCACATAAAACTCCTCTTCTAAAAAAATAAATATGTAGATGTCGACTCAATCTACAAAACTTTAGACAATTATACTGATCTCTCTGGACAAGCACTAGAATTATATTCAGTTCCAGATACAAAGGGGTGCCAATACTTATTGCTCTAGGTGTAACATGAACTGTGATGTGCCCTGCTTTCTGCTAGATTTATAGAGATTATCCTGTATGCAAGCACACACACAACCTCAGTACATATACACACACAACTCAGTACACACACAAACACAACCTCAGTACATATACACACACACAACCTCAGTAAATATACACACACAACCTCAGTACATATACACACACACAACCTCAGTACATATACACACACAACCTCAGTACATATACACACACAACCTCAGTACATATACACACACACACACAACCTCAGTAAATATACACACACAACCTCAGTACATATACACACACACACAACCTCAGTAAATATACACACACAACCTCAGTACATATACACACACAACCTCAGTACATATACACACACAACCTCAGTACATATACACACACAACCTCAGTACATATACACACACAACCTCAGTACATATACACACACAACCTCAGTACATATACACACACACACACACCTCAGTACATATACACACAACCTCAGTACATATACACACACAACCTCAGTAAATATACACACACAACCTCAGTACATATACACACACACAACCTCAGTACATATACACACACAACCTCAGTACATACACACACAACCTCAGTACATATACACACACACACACCTCAGTACATATACACACACAACTCAGTACACACACAAACACAACCTCAGTACATATACACACACAACCTCAGTACATATACACACACAACCTCAGTACATATACACACACACACAACCTCAGTAAATATACACACACAACCTCAGTACATATACACACACAACCTCAGTACATATACACACACACACACAACCTCAGTACATATACACACAACCTCAGTACATATACACACACCTCAGTAAATATACACACACAACCTCAGTACATATACACACAACCTCAGTACATATACACACACACAACCTCAGTACATATACTGTACACACAACCTCAGTACATATACACACACACAACCTCAGTACATATACTGTACACACAACCTCAGTACATATACACACACACACAACCTCAGTACATATACACACACACAACCTCAGTACATATACACACACAACCTCAGTACATATACACACACAACCTCAGTACATATACACACAACCTCAGTACATATACACACACACAACCTCAGTAAATATACACACACACAACCTCAGTAAATATACACACACAACCTCAGTACATATACTGTACACACAACCTCAGTACATATACTGTACACACAACCTCAGTACATATACACACAACCTCAGTACATATACACACACACACACAACCTCAGTACATATACACACACAACCTCAGTACATACACACACACAACCTCAGTACATACACACACACAACCTCAGTACATACACACACACAACCTCAGTACATATACACACACACACAACCTCAGTACATATACACACAACCTCAGTACATATACACACACACAACCTCAGTACATATACTGTACACACAACCTCAGTACATATACACACACACACACACACAACCTCAGTACATACACACACAACCTCAGTACATATACACACACACACACAACCTCAGTACATATACACACACAACCTCAGTACATATACACACACAACCTCAGTACATATACACACACACAACCTCAGTACATATACACAGACACACACACAACCTCAGTACATATACACACACAACCTCAGTACATATACACACACACACAACCTCAGTACATATACACACACAACCTCAGTACATA
>NC_083473.1:6035971-6128471 GCF_030014155.1 Tachysurus vachellii | reverse complement strand
ACTTTAGTAGAACGAAGCTAACATTCAGGCTAAAAACAAGCTAAAGCCTCAGTAGACATGTAAACATGTACACCTGACACCGACCCTGGTTATGTCCTAAATGTCCCCCTAATAAACATATAGTGTGCCATGTAGGGTGCACAAGTCATCACACACTTTATAGTGCACTTACAGATACATTTGGACTTCAGCCGGTGTAACGATTACATGCTATTAGCCAACTGTAGCTTTAGCTGAGTTTAGCTCTCTATAATCGAGTACAAAATATCTAGATATAATGAAATATACCTTGTATATCTTCCTTATGGACTCCTGTAGTTCTATTTTAACATTACTTATTGATTTTTAATAACTTTATAACGCTGAAAATACACTCGATACAAAAGTAGGCTAAAGGATCAGCTTTCTTCTGCTTCTTCTTCTTCGCTTTTTTCTTCCACTATGGACTTGGAATTACTGGTTCATTAGTGCCATCTGCTGTCATTGTGAATCATTCGTTTTATAAAATAATATTAGAAATAATCCTAGTACATCCCTGAATCTCATTCTATTCTATTCTATTCTATTCTATTCTATTCTATTCTATTCTATTCTCATGATCATATCATAATGCAAACACTTTTGTAATAAAACAATCTGCTTTACGCTGGGCCGTATCACACTACCCCTGGGACGTAGGCAGTTCTTGGTACTGAATAAATATTAGAGAGTTTTTACCACTACATGTTTCTGGGTGGTGGGAGGAAAATGTTCAGACAGACTTTAACATTTGTGTCATATGGCAGTTTGCCATCTCGTTTATAAAACTGATCGTTAAAGTTGTTGGTCAAGAGTCGGTCAGTGGCAACTTGGATGGTCTGTTCCATTCAAACTTCATTGTAGGTTTCGTTTTATACGTCCGAAATACTTCACACTACACTTTCTATGAGAAAAAGTTTTACTTTTGACTTTAAACGCGTCACCGTTACATTTCCGGCTGTTATTTCCCTCTGCTTTGACATGGAGATGATGTACATACTGAAGAATGTTTTCCAGTTTGTACCGTGTTTGTGTTATAAATGATGAATGTGTGTTTGTAGCTAAACTGACTCCAGCAGAGCTTCAAGCAGACATGGTTCCCGGTTTCCATGCCGACAGCTTGTCGTCAAAACAGCTAGCACAACTTTTTAACAGCCATGTTATGTTCTCATGATGTAATCAGCAGGTTTCCTAGCCTGAGATCTGAACCTACACTTTAATACAGATCACAGTTATTATAAGAGATATTAAGAGATATTATTCTTTTCCTAACCTGCACTAAAATGTGCTTCTTTGTAGATGCTGTGGTACAAAATAATAATCTCTATAACACATGCGAGTCTCCAACATGCTCCATCTGATCCTCCAGCACTGCTCGACTGATCCCATCGTCGCTCAGGGTACGAGGAGTTATGCTTCAAGACTCGTCTCTGTTCTGGCACCTGGGTGGTGGAATGAACTAGAGTCTTCAAACCATGTGGTTTCCCCAACTAGGGTTTAGATACCCAGAGGAAACCCCTTTAGAATGAGGAGAAATTCCAAACACTACCCACACAGGGCTGATAAAGGAATCAAACTTCCAACCAGGAAGATGCGAGACAAACATTAATGCTAACCACTAAGCCACAAAGAACTCTTCTAGGGTTTAGTTGTACCAATCCATGACTAATTGAAGTAAAGACTTGGCCTTCATCCAGACTTGGTTTCACTTCATTTGATCTTGTCAGTGTTGTCTTGGGCTCGACGGGGAAGTCGTGGCCTAATGGTTAGAGAGTTTGACTCATAGCCTTAAGGTTGTGGGTTTGAGTCTCGGGCCGGCAATATCAAGACTGAGGTGCCCTTGAGCAAGGCACTGAACCCCCCAACTGCTCCATGGGCACCGCAGCATAAATGGCTGCCCACTGCTCCGGGTGTGTGTTCGAGGTGTGTGTGTGTTCACTGCTGTGTGTGTGCACTTTGGATGGGTTAAATGCAGAGAACAAATTCTGAGTATGGGTCACCGTACTTAGCTGTATGTCACGTCACTCACTCACTCAACTTGCTTAAGACTTGACTCATTCTCAGCTAGTCCTGGTCTTGGACTTCCCTCCTCTTTGAGGTGCTTTACTGAAATCTATTCTTCAAATATCTCAGAATGTTAGGAAGTTTGATTCAGAACCCAACAATGTTACAGCTTGATGGTGCTTGGGCTTTAACCAGCAACCTTCTGATCAGTAAACCACAGCCTTTATCATCGAGTCTTAGCTGTCGCGTTCTTCATAACTTCCCCAATTCCTCGCTGTAACTCTTTTCTTGAGTCCAAATAAGTGGAATTTCCTCCTTTTTTTGTTGTGTCATGTTCAGCATCAAATGTCTTTGTCATGTCCCACTGAAGCTCATATAAAACTAGATAGTCAGAGATTTAAGAGTTTGTACAGTAGTAATTCTGTCTAAGGTTATCAACAGAGTCAAAGCCAACTCTGACTCCAAATCCTGACTCATCTTAGATCAGACTTGTGACCAGAAAATCATTCTTTCCTTTATACTGATTGAAAATGTTCTATAAGTCGATTTCGAACAGGAGTTATAAATACTGATGAAAAGTGTTATAATGTTCAACATTATTATTCATGAGAATAAGCTCCACCAGAGCACATCAGCCTAGTAACCTAGTGTTCAGTGTTGCTCAGAGATTTTCAGCACTGCCGAATCCCTCTTGTCAGTGACGCTCCTAATGCTGCTCTTGTTTGCATTTCCTCTTTTCATTAGCAGGGAGAAAGCAGGTGTCGGAGGGAATAAGAGCGTCTAAGTGGAAGGCAGACATATTCTTCTTCAGCCTGGTTGTTAACCCCTGCGTCTGGGCATTACTAGACTGAGTCCCCTTGCCTCTGGATACACCGACTCTTTACAGACTTTACAGATTATTGTATGCTGTATGATGTAAAGGTTATGTAAAGTAATAGTAATATAATCAGGCTTGGTTGAGAATACCAAAACAAAACCTTCTTGAAATATTATTTAACTGTTGTATGAGAAATGATGCAGTATTTTCAGCTTCACATTCCATTTTATTTTCTCTGGTGTTTATCCTACACAAGGTCACAGGGAACCCAGAGTCTATCCCAGGGGACTGGGGTGGGTACAAGGCAGGGGACACTCTGGACATGATGCCCGTCTATCTCAACACACGACTGTACACATTCACTCTACAGACAATTTATGACATGCTGGCAGTGTTGTAATGTAACGGAGTACAAATACTTTGTTACTGTACTTAAGTAGAAATTTCACGTATCTGTATTTTACTTTCGCTATTTAAATGTATGTCAACTTTCACTTTTACTCCACTACATTTCCTAGATAAAATGTATACTTTTACTCCGCTATATTTCCACTAAGCATCTTCGTTACTCGTTACTACAAAATAAAATCAGAAGAAATGTGTGCGACTGCAATAAGGGAGGTTTGGTGAATCACTGCTCCTAGATTGCATTACGCTCCGCACACTCTATGGAGAAGCACAGGTACGCGCAGCGTGCACACGCAGTCAGAGCTGGAGGCGTTTATCTATAACGTCAAAAGCATTGAAATTTAACTATTCTTATTTGGTGTCCACTTTTTGCCATTTAATAATACCATAACTTTTGGCTTACTATGTCGTCATATAATATATAATATAAAACTCTTCTTGTTTTAAATTCTCATTGAGGGCTAAAACCCCCTAAAGATGAAACCCTAGAACCGCCCCTGCTCTTATGCCTACCGAAAATCACTGAAATTTTACTTTTTACTTTTACTTCAAATACTTAAGTACATTAAATATCAGAAAATGACTTTTGATACTTAAGTACAGTAAATATCATGTACTTTAAGACTTTTACTTGAGTAATATTCTAAAAGGTAACTTTCACTTCTACCAAAGTCTTTTTCTAGTACGATACTTTCGTAGGACTTGCTTTCAAGGACTTTATACAACACTGTATGCCGGTTAGTTTATAGTGCATGTCTTTGAACTGGTGAAGAAACCAGAGTACCCAGATGAAGCCCACAGGACACGGGGAGAACACGGTATTGGGATACCGATCGGACTACCGATACATCTGATTGGACAATCAGGCTGTTCCAATACCTTAACCACAGTACCCACACACACATGCTCTCCTCGTATCCTTGGGGCTTCCTCTATGTACTCCAGTTTACTTCCCCAGTTCAAAGACATGCACTATAGCCTGACTGGTATTTCGTAAAATATCCGTAGTGTGAACGTGTGAGTCTGAATGCTTAACAGCCCGGCCCTTAATCCTAACAAGATGAAAAATCGTTAGTCGCTCTGGATAAGGGCATCTGCCACATGCTGTAAATGTAACTGCAAGCTCCACACTCACACGACAGAGGCAGGAGTCAAGCCCCTAGCCGTGGAGATATGAATCTGGGTGCCCCGGCCCTTAATGGATGCTTTAGTCTGATCTCAGGACTGTACAGTGAATAAAATGATAAAGTGGTAATATACATACAGTGAGTGGTGCTTGCGGTGATATTGTTTTGTTCACGAAATGATGTTATCGCAAAAACAGACGTGTTACGGTGATGTAAGGCTTAGGCTTAGTATAATGCTGTGAATTAGAGCTGAATCTCTTCACTGAGAGACCGTCACTCTCACACTCTATCCAGGTCCACACCTCCAGCCTAATGGCTTCCTGCATTAGGGGGTCTGAGGCCTAATTTCCTTCATCTCTGTCTCTCTTTGTGAATGCCATTTATTCTATCTGTCTCACAAAGGACTATTTTAGCTGTCTGCCTCCCAGTGTTATATGACCATTACTGACTTCCTGTGTGTGAATGGGACAGGAGTGAATAAAAAATAAGGAAAGTAAAGAGTATTTCAGTCCGACATAAAGTGCGTATTTTCGTCCAAATGAAATCTAAGCAACAGATTAAATCGTCGCGGTACGATTATGCAAAAGGAGCACCGTGTTGTCCTTTGGTCCGTTTCAGGAAATAAACAAATCCTGAAAGCACAAAATGACAGAACAAATAGAATTGATGAAGCTTTTTCAAAATAACCGGCATCTACAGTAAAGAGCGTCAAAACTGCAAGAATGTGGTTTACTCATTACTGTTATATCACTGTTTATCACAATCCTGTTTATTTTTTTCTTTTTAAATAAAAGCAAGGTTATTTTACGACTCGAAAACAATTTCTATATGAAAGCACGTTTTAATATTTTTTTAAAGCTAATTATTAATGAAGCTAATTATTTGTATAATAATTATATAAATAATTAACTAGATAATAATAACTAGATAAAACAATAGTGTCTTTTTTTTATTGTAATCCATCATTCGTTACTCATTAGTAGATCTTTTTTTTTTTTTTAAATCTAACACCTTAACAAATCAATATAATACAATGTATTATTAATAATTGATGATTTCAAATAAAATTCCCTTTATATTCCTTGAGCACGTGGTATTTTCATTATAAGCTGTTACACCAGGTTACACTCGTTGTCAAGTCTGTGGCTCTGTTCGGCGAGCTAATCTTCACACGTAAACATTTTGAAGCCTAAAGAAAGTTTAACGTTCTACTGTACATGACGTCATGTTATATCATATTATTAGTTTACTGTATGCTGTATTTTTTTGTGGATGAATCTAAATAAATGAAAGGTTGGTGCTGGAAGTTTGTAAGATTGCATTGAAAACGGAAGTAATCTTAAAATTGTAAACTTGGTCATATTTTTTATATATATCTGACTACATAACTTCCTTATTTTTCATTGAAGGTTCTGGAAAGGGGTGAGGTAGTGGCTTGGTGGGTACCACGTTCTCCCTGTGCCTTATGGGGTTTCCTCTGGGTGTTCTGCTTTCCAGTCCAAAGACATGCATTAATTGGCATCTCTAAATTGTCTGTAGTGTTTGGGTGCATGAGTGTGTGTGATTGTGCCCTGCAATAAACTGGCATCCTGTTCAGGGTATACCCTGTCCTTTGCCCCAAGTCTCCTGGGATGGGCTCCAGGTTTCTTCTTTATCAACTGTTATTATTTGCTATTATCATTCCATCTACTGACATCAGAAGTTATTCAGGTCACACGGCCTGATGTGCGTTAAGCGTGACGTGGGTGAGTCGGTGACTCTGCTGTCAGGCAGGAATCTTTTAATAACATGTTTCATGCACAAGCAGAGCAAATTCACACATCTCTGTTCAACCCACGTCATTGAAGCTTCTTTCAGAGGCTGTCCGGAGATTTTTTTTTTTAATAATAGCTTACTGCTCTCTGTCTACATCCTGCTATCTGAAGCTCTCTGAGTGCTGCTCTGAACCTCCTCTGAAGGTTCACAGAGCACTCTGGGAACTTCCTGCATGCTAGATTTATGTCAGTGATCGATTTCTATACCGCAGGACTTCAACTTTTCAAATTAAAAAACAAAAACGAAAAAAGAAAAAAAGAAAAAACATATTTTTGCTTCATTCCTTTCTGCATGCATGATTAGAGTTTAAGACTGAAATCGATTGCAAGTTCTTCCTCCTTTATCAGAATCAAAATCAGAATCAGAATCAGATTTATTGGCCAAGTGTGTTGACACACACAAGGAATTTGGTCCCAGCAGTGTGTGACTCTCAAAGGTACAGACATAAATAACACAATACTATACAAGAAAACAATGCAGACGATGAGATACAGTATAGACAGAATGAGTATAAAATATGAATATAGAATGAATAAAATATATAAAATATGAGTATAGAATGGGGGCACGGTGGCTTAGTGGTTAGCACGTTCGCCTCACACCTCCAGGGTTGGGGGTTCGATTCCCGCCTCCGCCTTGTGTGTGTGGAGTTTGCATGTTCTCCCCGTGCCTCGGGGGTTTCCTCTGGGTCCAAAGACATGCATGGTAGGTTGATTGGCATCTCTGGAAAATTGTCCGTAGTGTGTGATTGTGTGAGTGAATGAGAGTGTGTGTGTGCCCTGTGATGGGTTGGCACTCCGTCCAGTGTGTATCCTGCCTTGATGCCCGATGACGCCTGAGATAGGCACAGGCTCCCCGTGACCCGAGGTAGTTCGGATAAGCGGTAGAAAATGAATGAGTATAGAATATGAATGATCAGTTATGTACATAAATTGTGGGATTGCAAATAACAATATTGTGCAATATTATGCTTTTTGTGCGATATACAGCAGCAGTAGTGTATAATATACAGATGATTTGATGATTGACAGTTCTGATAATGCAGTATTTATGATAAGAAGCAGGGAATATAATTATGGTGAGTTGTTGATCAGGGTGATTGCCTGGGGAAAGAAACTGTTCCTGTGTCTGGCAGTTTTGGTTAACAAAGTTCTGTAGCGCCTGCCAGAAGGGAGGAGCTGAAAGAGGTTGTGTCCAGGGTGCGAAGGGTCAGTAGTGATTTTCCCTGCCCGGTTTCTGGTTCTTGTGTCATACAAGTCCTGGAGAGTGGGCAGGGGGGCACCAATTATTTTTTCTGCTGTTCTAACCGTGTGTTGCAGTCTGTTTCTGTCCTGTTTTGTTGCTTTTTTGTTGTTTTGTTTATCTAATGATGATGTATTTCTATCTTGGTGGACGTGGTCTTTTCAAGGAGTGACTCCAAAATGGTCTACAGAGCATGAAGGCTTTCTGAAAGAATCATATGCTATGTGCCATAAACACACCGGTGAGTAGAAACAGATGCAACCGCAGTTTGACGAAGAAGAGAAATCCAATTGGTGAAGTAAGAACAAGGTGGAAACACAGACGTGGGTCAGGAGATGAAGAAAACAAGAAAGACTTGGCAGCACAAACCTGCGAAAAAAAATAAATAAATATAGGAAGCTATTGGAAGTTGTGTTTACCGAGTGTGTGTCGGCAACAGGATTAGAAATCAGGTGATAAACGCTTTGGTTGCCATGGTTTCTAGGGAAGTGAACTTCCCGAACCTGACACCGTGCCCTTCACAGGAATCTCAACCCAAACATAATCCTATGGGAGGTTTTAAAACTTTTTTCCCTTTTATTTGCCCTTCATCTGCATGTCATGGGGTTTGCTTAGGCCTTAGTTTAGGTTTTCTGGAACATTAACACAAATAATATACAGACAACATCCAGCAATCAACATCTGTAACAACGTGGGCGCCAATACTAATAGTCAACATAAGATTATAGCGTTATTACACTAATAGATCATAGACAACATGTCTGCCAAGGGTTCGTTTGTACCACTGTGTTAACAAAATAGCTTTTCTTATTCTTTGTCATAAAAAACTAAGAAAAAAAGCTAAAGCTCAGACTAATTCTTTAGAAAAACAGCCTCACTGCTGCTGCTGCTAAAAAAACATCCCTCGGTTAAGTGCGTCAGCTGAATGAGGTCAGAAAGAACGGAAACTGTCTATTTTATGTGACTTTCCTTACTGTATCTGAGAAAAACAAGCTCTCTAGCTGGAACCTGTAGGTGGCCTGGAGCTGTTAGGACTTACCTTCCAAAAAAACATCCATGAATCATATTCTAGCCCTGTTGTCAGGTAGAATGGAAGTAGTGATTGGTCAAAAAAAAAAAAAAAAAAAAAAAAAAGGTTCAGGGTTTATGACTCAGATCCTCTTAGATTTAAAAGAGAGAGAGAGAAATAGATTGTAAGTTGTGTGGACACCTGGTTAGGATCCACGTCAATTCAAGTCTAACAAATGGCTTCAAACTTCACTAACCCTCGAAATACAATCAGTCAAGCGTTAAAAACAGGGCACGTTTTTTAACCGTCATTTTTCAAGATTTTTGAGACCGGCATTAAGATTTAACCCTTCATTGGCTGGGATGGTTCTCTTTCTAGTAATGGAACCATGGCCTGGGTGTTGAGAGCATTAGATTTACATACTGTATACTGTATGGTCTCCATTAATGAATACATCAGTACTGGTTTGTTAGGTCACTAATACTTATTTAGACTAAATATACCACGAGTCTTAAACTCGGTTGGGAGGAAATATAGCCCACAGAATCTTTTTCTTTTGGTAAACTAACAGGAAAAAATAATTGCTAGGTTTTCTGTAAGAGGTAGTTCTTCCCCCGTTGTTAGAAGACAGCCAGTGACTCATCTGTTCAGACGTCTAGTGGAAGTTCATTCTACCGTCTTGGTGCCAGAACGTAGAAGAAACTTGATGTATACCTTCCTTGTACATTTACAGCATTTAGCAGATGCCCTTATCCAGAGCGACTTACATTTTTATCTTATTTTTATACAACTGATGGTTAAGGGCCTTGCTCAGGGGCCCAGCAGTAACAGCTTGCTGAACGTAGGAATCGAACTCACAACCTTCCGATTGGTAGCCCAACACCTTAACCACTAGGCTACCACATCTTGTACCCTGAGAGATGGTGGGACCAGTCGTCCAATCCCTGCCTCTGGAACACCACAGACCTAGTTTTAGTGCAAAAAAAGCACTACATCATTTAAAATGACAACACAGCACTCTTTGAATGAAAGGTCAATCTGTTCTTACCCTACCTAGGGTTAAAGGGAAGCTGGAGACTAGTGATGGCCAGTTCGTGAACGAATCGTTCTTTTGAACCGGTTCTTTTTAGTGAACTGGATGAACCAGTTCACCAAATCGGACTGATTCGTTTTAAACAGTTCGCGTCTTGGGTCAGCGCTGATCCACAAGTTACTAAAGTTACTCACTTTCGGTCATGACTGACAGCCCCTCCGACTCTAAATAAACTAATATCCCGGAGTATATGCAACTCCTGTACACTGAACTGAGACATGTTGTGCTGAGAGAACTGTGAGCTCAAGCTGTTGATACTGCACATGAATCACTGAACTGATACAGCGAATCATCAGTACACTGAACCATTAAATGTAAGAAACGTATTCAACTAAAGTTATGATTACAAAGAACTTTTCAAATGTGTTAAATTGATTGTATTAATATCTGCCGGCAGCGGCGGGATGAAGGAATTTACGTCATTACGCCATTGTGAATTACGTCATTACGTCAGGATGTAAAATAACTGGTGAACTGGATTATTGAACTGGTTCATTAAAACGAACTGTCCGAAAGAACCGGTTCGCGGAAAAGAACCGAATTTCCCATCACTACTGGAGACTATACCAAGTGACTCAGGGTTCAAGGCAGGGTGGCACATACAATATGTAGTAGTGGTTATGACCAGAAGCTTGTGGGTTTAAACACAGCCACTAATATCGATATTAAACCAAATTCTGCTGAAAGGGTTCAGACGGATACATAGTGGAAAAATGTAGTGGCAAAGCAGCTCAGAACAGAACAACTTTTTGCTCTGTGATTCTTGAGTCAGAGAAAAGGGAAAAGTAAAAAGAAAATAATAACAGATGAAACAGTATACAGTAAAAAGTCATGTATTTTATATGTGGGTCATTGTTTACTGCATCAGTTTGTCTACATACATGCTAAGATAATTCAGACCTCTCTCTCTCTCTCTCTCTCTCTCTCTCTCTCTCTCTCTCTCTCAGTCAAGGTCTTTGTGCACGTGATGTCAATTTTTATGGCTGACGCATTTCTACTTCTGTGACTCTTGCACTTGCCCTCCAAAGCTTCCAGATCCATCCTGATGCATGACTTCTGCCTGGAGTATTCTGACTCACTCTTTGCTGCTGTGGATGCTCCCATATGAAAACTCGAAAGATTTTCAGTTCCCAAACAACATTTTATGCCCAAATCTCAGGCTTGTTGTAGAGGATAATTTCACCTAATGTCTCCTTCTTCTTCTACTTTCAGCTTTTCCTGTTAGGGGTCGCCACAGTGAATCATCTGTTTCCACCTAACTCTATCCTCGGCATCCTCTACTCTCACACCAATTACCCTCATGTCCTCATTTAACACAACCAAACCATCTCAAGCTATCCTCTCTGACCTTGTCCCCAAATCAGCCAACCTGAGCTGTCCCTCTGATGTGCTCGTCCCTAATCCTCTATCCATAATCTCACCCAGTGTAACTTGCATTAATTAGAGGCAGGATAGTCCTATTGCCCTGTTCATAAGCATGCAACAGGAAAAAAGGTTTAGACATAATCAAAAACTATAGACCAGAGGAGAATCAAAGCATGAATCAACCGAAACACAACCCAAAGGGTTACAGTATCAAGCTGGAGTTATGAGTCATGTGCAGAAGCTGGAGGTGAATATTCAGTTTCATTAAAACACAGCGTGTGTGTAGTGTGAATGAAAGACAGACATAGTCAACAGCCACAGAAAAAAACAACAGAGATACAAAGAGAGACACTGAGACATACCTGGAAAAATAAAATAAAAGAAATGCTCATTGGGGAAGTGGTAGCTCATTGCTCAATGTGTTGGGTTACTAATCAGAAGGTCATGAGCTTGAATCCCAGGGCCACCATGCTGCCACCTTTGGGCCCTGAGCAAGGCCTTTAACACTCATTTGCTTAGCTGTATACATGTAAGTTGCTCTGATTAAGGGTGTCTGCCAAATACTGTAGAGAAACAGGCAGGTGGACTGTAAAGACACACACACACACACACACACAAAGAGAGTTGCTTACAGACATACACACCCAGAGAGATTTGTTCTTTCAGAGGTTACTTGTTTTCCGTTTGTGATGTTCTTATCTGCTCTCTTTAAAAAATCCCTGATTTAGTTGAACTGGATCTAATGGTTCGTTTGAAAAGAACTGTTTTATCTGTTTAGACAATTACAGTAAAAGTACATCAGATAATAGGTTTAAATTCATCCAGCTGCCTAAATTAGCATGCTCTCATGCGGAAATGACTATAAAGGAACTTTATACTGTATATACTTTTTTCAACTGAGAAAACTTTTACAGGATTCCAGATGAATGAAGCTTTGAGGTTTTTCAGCCTTGAGTGGAAACATTGTGTAAAGAGAATCCTGGGTTATTTTGCTACTGTTATGAATTGTAAATCTTCATAATCTGTACAATTTCACATTGTACATTTCTAATCCCTGGTTTAAATTCTTATCTGCATATTTGTGATGTCACCACCCATGATTGGATAAAAACAGCTCGAGTCAACTTTAAATAAAGGCTTGTCTCGGGCTGTCATATAGCTGACATTGACAGAAGATTTCTTATTCTGTTTGCTAAGAATCTTGCGTTAACATGCTAACTACACAACGTTTCACAAGGTACACTTTTGCCACTGCAAAATGGAGTTAATGCCAGAAAACCTCTACCAAACCTGATTTAGAGTACTGTATGTTAACGCCGCACCTAAATTTAGCTTAATGATAACCCAAGGTTAAGTGCAGTATAAAAAGGACTTGGTTCACTTGGTTCACCTGTAACCCCAGCATTAACCTTACTAACATTTCTACATCAACCCTGAGTTGTAATCCTTTAGTAAGTCTGTTTTGCATCACACCAGAGGTAAAGGATCAGGTGATATAGCATGTCATGGTGTAATGTGATATTAGTGAGCAGCTAATATTAGCTAGCAAGAAGTAACTTGTGAAATATAGCAACAATGGGACACAATTTCAGCGTGATATATACAGTACATATCAAATATAAACAAATATCATGAAATACAGAAAGTGTGTATGAAAGTGTGTTTTTGAATGAAATCATTAGCTTATTTAGACTAGCTAGCATAGTTTGGCTAGTTATCGGACATTTTATTTGTACCTTTTAATGTGTATCGGCTTTCTTTTATTTTTAGTTTTACAGTTCATCAGTTTTAGGGCCTGGACTGCATGGACAACAGAAATATAGTACTATCATTTATTTATTTTTTATTTATTTGTTCATGTTGTTTGACAGAAGAGCCGCCCTAAATAGTGCTTATTCACACTTGGATAGAGGTAACTTTAGACTGGAGTCTGGATTAATCTGTTTGTGAGTTACATAACAGCAAAAGAAGCTGAACTGAAGAATAGTACTCTTTACTTCACATCGAAAATGGGAGTAGAATTTCTGCCAGTATATTTGCTTTCATTGTGCACCTCCCTTCAGACAGCCTTGCTCTTGTATAGAGCCTTAGCCACATTTGACATCCCAGCAAGAGCAGCATACAGTATGTCATAAGAGCACTTTTGTACATCACACTGGATAAGGGAGTCTGCCAAATGGTGCAAATGTATAATAATTGATTAGCAGGATCAGGCCAGCTATACATGTGGCTCTCACACACATACTTAGGTTAAGAGATAAAAATTATTTATTAGATTAGATTAGATTCAACTTTATTGTCATTACACATGTACAAGTACAAGGCAACGAAATGCAGTTATTATGTCTGTGATCAGGAATCTATGCTAATAAGTGGTGTGCTTAATAATAATAATAATAATAATAATAATAATAATAATAATAATAAGTGTATTGACGTGAGGGCGTACTATATAATGACTAGCACTATATGCATGTAATGTCTCTTAAAAAAACATTAGAACCCAAATAAAATCTTGCTCATTTACATTTACAGAATTTGTCAGACACCCTTATCCAGAGCAATGTACAAAAGTGCTTTTAATTCTCTGTAACTGAATAAATTAACTCTAGGTCACTAGGTTACAGACTTAAAAGGCCTTTTTTTTTTTTAAATACACACATACAACAAACAGGGGAGAAAGTACTAGAAAGTATTTCAGGAAGAAGAAGGTCTTCAACCGTAGTTCGAAGACAGCCAGTGACTCAGCTGTCCGGACCCCTAGGGGAAGTTTATTCTACCATCTTGTTGCCAGAACAGCAAAGAGTCTTGCTATACAGTATACCTACCTCTTACCTTCAGAAATGGTGGCACCAGTCAGGCAGTGCTGGTAGATATGAAGGAACGAGGTGCAGTGTGAGGAGTGTCAAGTGCTTTGAGGTAAGAGAGAGCTCAGTGTTTTGAATCTGATGCGCAGCTACTGGAAGCCAGCGGAGGGATCGCAGCAGTGGGACGGTGTGTGAGAACTTATGCAGGTTAAAAACAAGTCGTGCATCTGCATTTTGGATCATTTGCAGAGGACGTTCATAGGTAGACCTGCCAGCAGTGAGTTGCTGTAATCCAGTCTTGAGATGACAAGAGACTGAACAAGTACCTGAGCAGCCTGTGTGGACAAAAATGGCCGAATTCTTCTAATGTTGTAGAGAAGGAACCAACATGAGGGTCACATTAGCAACATGTGAGGAAAAGGACAGCTGATTGTCCATGGTTACCCCAAGGATACGAGCGGTGACTGAAGGGGAGATCAGATTGTTGTGCAAGAACACAAAAAGACAAACATAAAAACACAAAAAACAAAGTAAACAAATAATAACCGTCCCCAAACGACTGAAAAAAATCAAGCAAATGCAAAATTTAAAACAAATCCACAAAAAGAACAAAACAACAATAAACAGCAATAAAGCAAATCCATAAAAATCCATAAAGAAAATAAAACAACAACAAAAACAACACACAGAATAAAGTCCCATATTTTATTCAGGTAAGTCACCGCATTTGATGCAGTCTGATTGGTTGCAATACTCGATATCATCAGTAGGTGGAAGCAGGAGTCTGATTTGTTTCACTTGATGTAAAGAAAAAAAAAAGAAAGTCTAGGTCTGTTTGAGCAGTCAAATACTTTTTTCCACACTTTTTTTCCTCCCTTTACCTCATACATCCTGTATACCTTGATGCAATTCTAATGAAAATGTCATTAAATGATGAGAGTGGGATCGCCTAATGGGTTTACAGTCTAAAGACTAATGCTTAGGTGTGAGGACAACGATTTACCAAAGACCTTTTGCTTCATCTGAGCAGAAGAGGTAGCTGAGTTGGTGTTCTGTCTGCTTTCTCTTTTGTAAAGCCAAGCTAACATAATCTTACTAGTCTTATAGAACTAGCAGAAAATGCTAAAAGAATGAAAAGTGCTACAAGTGAAAGAGTAGTGAGATGATGTGGACTGTTTGTGCAGCATTGTGCTACAAGATACTGCTGTCAGGGATAAACTGCAAAGGGCTTATGATGCACATGTAATCTTTGCACTGATGCATGTTTTGGTGCATCGGTTGGTGTGGTGCAAGTTTTGGTGCATCAAAGGTATTGATGCACATGTAATCTTTGCACTGATGCATGTTTTGGTGCATCAGTTATTGAGTGCATGCACCATGCATTAATTGCAGAAATACAAACTGAACAAAAGCTCTAAATTTTAGCAGAATCTGATCTCGGTCTATGCAATGTGTAATCTGGACATAGCACAGTCACCTTTTAGCCTTTAAGATTGAGTTCAGTGCCGTTCAGAAGATGAATTTGCAGAGCACACTGAGTTTGATGAATAGCGAATGAACTTTTCCTTGCACTCTGCAAATCACCTGCGTCATAGAAAGAGAAAAAAGGAAGACAGAGCGAGAGGAAAGTTATGCTTATATAATGGAGTTCTTCTAGTTTTCCCTGAGCGTTTGCTGAAAGCCCGGCTGTGCAAACGGTCAACAGCTGGCAATGGTTCCCATGGCAACAGTTCGGTCGACTTGGCCAACTCCAGATATGGATTTCCTGTTGAAGATATGAAATCTCTCTCTCGCCCTCCTCCCCTCTTTCTTACTTTCTCTCTACCCCCCCCTCCCCCTTCTCTCTCTCTTTCTCTCTCTCTCTCTCTCTCTTTGTCTCTCTCTCTGCAGGATACTAATTAGACAAAAGTGAGGAAGAGCTGAAAGGGACTATGAGAGCATGATGGATGTCTATGAAGGGAATTGATAAGATGTTAAAAGAGAAAGTAAAATTATTTTATTTTCTGTCTAGGAACAAATTAGCAGTGCTTTAAAGTTAGATTTAGAGAGGCTAAGTACATTGTACTGATTGCACAGGAAAAGTAAATAATTCCACCATTTGTCAATGTTTCCCTTTTTTGTGATGATAGACCAGGAAACCACAAGGACTGTCTAACAAGACAAAAAAACAAACCAGGAGATGCACAAGAGGCTAGAAGAGAAAGCAAGCGTGGGTAATTACTGCGTAGTTTAGTCAAGCATATGTAACATAAATGTCACTGTCACATAAATGACCCTGTTTATAAAGGCTGTCTACAAAATGCTTTGATTATGAGCCTGTTTTTCTTACTTTTCAACTACAATTCTGAGGTAATTTGGGGACACAAATAAAGTAAACAAGGCTGGTCTGGAACTTCTTTGCATATCCAGCTCAGTTTCACTAATAAGTGTAAATCCTGTTCACATTTATATTACAGAATTTATGGTCCAATTTTTGTCTTAAATGTAACAGTAGTTTGAATCCCAGCAATGCAGGTATCTTTTACCAAAACTGTCCTGTCTGGGGGGGCACGGTGGCTTAGTGGTTAGCACGTTCGCCTCACACCTCCAGGGTTGGGGGTTCGATTCCCGTCTCCTCGGAGTTTGCATGTTCTCCCCGTGCCTCGGGGGTTTCCTCCGGGTACTCCGGTTTCCTCCCCCGGTCCAAAGATGTGCATGGTAGGTTGATTGGTATCTCTGGAAAATTGTCCGTAGTGTGTGATTATGAGAGTGTGTGTGTGTGTGTGTGTGCCCTGTGATGGGTTGGCACTCCGTCCAGGGTGTATCCTGCCTTGATGCCCGATGACGCCTGAGATAGGCACAGGCTCCCCGTGACCCGAGGTAGTTCGGATAAGCGGTAGAAAATGAGTGAGTGAGTGTCCTGTCTGGGTGTTGAGGGATGATGTTATTTTTTCTCCTGCCTGTGAACATACAGTATGTACATTATGTTGAAATATACCTACACATCATCATGCTAGTTCATTAGATCCAGGACTAAGAATAAAATCCTGCCCAGCTAAAACACTACTTGAAGAGATCAGTCCAGAATGGAAGAAAACACTGAAGACAATGGATTAATGGATAATAGCTGTGTTTATTCAATTACTCGATAAAGTATTTGGGCTTTGACCTTCGTTAGAAGACCACCCAAGAGAAATTTCATTCTACCACCAAGCCAAGGTACCAGGACAGAGAGGAATCTTGATGCATGCCTATATTGTACCTTGAGGGAAAGGGGATCCAGTCAAGACCTGCTAGTGACTCAGAGCATGGTACAGAGTGGCATGGAAATTTGGTGTGGGCAGCTACAGGGAACATGACAATGGGGTAGTAAGGGAAAACAAGTCTTGGGGTGGTTAAGACTCCAACGACCCAAATTTAAATTCTGCTGGAGGCTACAGAAGGAAATTGGTGTACAAGCTTACCTATGTTGGGCTGGCACCCTTGTGGGATGTGGTAACTTAGTGGTTAAGGTGTTGGATTACTAATTGGAAAGTTGTGAGTTTGAATCCCATACCCACCAAGCTGTCACTGCTGGGCCCCTGAACAAGGCCCTTAGAGCTCAGTTGTAAAAAAAAAAAAGGACTGTAAATTGGAAGTTGCTCTGGATAAGGTTGTCTTGCAGATGCATTCTTATGCAGACCTGCTTGGACTGAGTTGGGGTTGGAGTTAAGGTTTTGGCTTTAGAGGCAATCATCTGTTGGAAATCTGACGTGGGCAGATACAGGAAGCCACTGGAGGGAACACAGCTGTGGAGTGGTGAGGGAAAACAAGTCTTGCAGATGTATTCAGGATCAGTTGCAGGTGCTAGACCCGCAAGGGCTGAGTTACAGTTGTCAAATCTTTAGATTTTTAGATAAGATTTGACTGAACAAACAAATGAGTGGACCAGACCAGAGTATGATTTTTTTTTTTTTGGAAGATTTTCTCAGACTCAAAGTGAATGGAGAGCACTGGTAAGACCACAGATTCTCAGATGGAATGAGGTCCACCTGGGCTTCCCAACTGTGTTATTCAGGGTCTTGGTTTTGAATCACTTCATTGTGGTTTTGGCACAATTATCTTATTGGAAGGTGAACCTCCGGGCCAATGGGGCCAGTGTCAAATCTTCTAAAGAGCAGAACAGTTTCTCTTTTACGACTACTGTACATTTGGCTTTGTTCATCTTTAATTCAAACTCAACTCTGAACAGTTCCCCAGTTTCTGCTAATGAAAAGCGTCCACACAACACCCTCTATGCTTCACCTACCATACATTGTACTTTCTGCAATGGCCAAAAATCTACTTTTGGGTCTCCTCATACCTGAGAACCATTATACTCGTGTATGCTTCTACCCTTCAACAAATCTCAGCTTTATGGCGCTTACTTTCATTTTATTACACTACAAAATGTGAACATGTTTAACGGGTTGAATACATATGCAAGGCAGTGAACGTAGACATCGTCTCTGTCGGGTGGAAACCTCGTATGTCCAAATTTGGTCAATTTCATATTTTTTCACATATCGATGCTATTGGTCAGTCCCCACGTGGGTCTGTTATTTTTACAAGTTATTAACCAATCTAAAGTCTTGAAAATAGCTTGAGCGCAAATCTCCATTGGACACTTCAACTGTCCACCTCTTCCTCACTCCGCGGGAGAGCTTCGCGTCATATTTCTCCTCAAGAAGAGTCGCAACGAATCAACACGTCTTCTGAGGTAAATGTCTTCAAAACACTGGGCTCAAAGAAAAAAAAATCTTGACCCCCGCTAGTTCTGGTGCTCGTCTGAGGACAGGAATTTAGCGCAAGACAATCCACTGCAATGCGGACTAAACCCTGTGCACTGCAGATAAGGTACGGCGTTTTTTTAATTTCCTGAAAAATAACGGTTTTGGAGATACGAGGATTCCGCCCGACAGCGACAACATGAAATGTCTTGCTATGACATAAATAAAGTTTCAAGAAAATGCATTACACTTTGTAATTTCGATTATATCTATTTATATGTTTATTTAAGAATTCATGTTATCGTATGTCTTATCTAAAGCCTATAATAAATACTATGTATTCATTATTAAAACATATAAATAAGATCTACTATCTGTTTCCATATATGGAATGTAGCTTTGTAATGTTAGGTACAGTATTACAATTATCTTCACAGTATAACTGTTGGTCAGTGGGGCATCCATTAGTAAGCAGTGAATAAATCATGAGATTTGAACGTGTTTTGAAAAGCTGAATTTATGCACAACTGATGCTTCCTCAGCATGCGCCTAACTAATCCTTTCTTCCATCTCAGGTGTTTTTGCTGCTTTTGATAAAAGAGGAAATGAGTTCACACTGTTATGTCAAGCTTCCTTTCACTGACCCATGATTCCATGCAACTCAGCCAGAGTAATGACACAAATTTTCATTTGCGTGCTGCTTAAAAATAGAGCACAGCTGGGCACCTCTTTTAGTGCCACTGTTCACTATATAAAGACTATCGTAATTAAATATAAGGTTGAGATGCCCCTCACCCATTACTCATACCCGCTTTCACACACACATGTACAGGCGGGCGGGTACCATCTGTACCCACTACAAAACAGTGGAGCAGCTCATATTTTTAGCACCGCCCAGCCCATGTAATGGTGCCATGAATACTCGCACTCCCGCTGGTGACCTGGCAGACAGTCTATTACTAAAATTTGTGCCTTACTTTTCCAAATGATCTCTTTCAGCAGCCAAAATAAGTGAACAAAGCACTACCTACTAAGTATAAATATGCATATAGTGCTTACTAAGCGTTCTCACCAGTTGGATTTATTTAGCAGCAAAACAGGCCAAATTAGTTCTCGTGCAACACAATTAAAATGAAGTCATTTACAAAAGTAGACATTAGTGGGTTAAAAGCCAAAAAAGGCAGCAGAGTGTGGGAGAAACAATAATCAATTAACAATTAACCTTTCTAAGACACAGGGATCAAGTTTTTTATTAACTTCCATGCATGATGTTCAGGTTTTAGTGTAAGACTTTAAAAAAAGAGTTGTTAGGAAAATATAAGATTTAAATCACCACCATGTCATATAAGCGTTAATGTAATTTAACATTAATTATTTTAAAGTATTTTAAAAAAGTGTTTTTATAAAAACTAATTTATTTATTTATTTATGTATGTATGTATGTATGTATGTATGTATTTATTTATTTATTTATTTCATATGGGCTTAATTTAAGCTTTTTGTTTAATAGCTTTTAAGGAAAAAAAATTTTATTTTTGAATTTTTCTCATCAACTTTAAACATTTTTTATTATAAGCACAACAGGAAAATGTATAAAGGTGAGAAAGGAGTCATAACACAGTGCATCACAGCTTGGGGTTGCATAAGTGCAGACCAATCGAAGCACCCGTGCTGACCCGTAAAAGCGAGCATCAGAGCTGAACCATGGAGCTATGAAAGAAGGTGTCCTGGTCTGATAAATCACGTCTACGTCATGTGGAAGGCCAGATGAGTGATCGAATATCAATCTGATGGAATATCTGTAGGATGTGCCTGGACAGACAAGTCTGTTCCATGGAGACCCCAACCTAAAATATATTCTGCTAACATCTTGGTGCCAGACAGCACACCTTCATGGGTCTTGTGGAGTCCATGCCTCGACAAGTCAGAGCTGTTTTGGCAGCACATCTGGGACCTACACAATATTAGGCATGTAGTTTTAACATTATGGCTGTGTGTAAATTTGTTAACAAATAACCAGCGGCAGCTAGCGGTAACATTTTTAATCCAAGATCAAAATCTAAATACTTACATAAGGAAAATTATACCAAAGCACACAGCACCCAAAATAAAACAATACCTAAACCCCAGAGATCAAAATGATCAAAATTTAGAAACACACCGTAATTTAGATTGTAAATAAACCTTAACCTTGATACCTAAAAGCCAATTCACTTATGATTTGTTGATGCTAACATTCAGCATTTGTCCTTGTTAACTAACGAAGTAAATAGTGAAAGTTAAACCTTAATCCTGTAACCCAAATCTTTCCATTTGAGAATATGTGTTTAAAAATATATATTCACAACATTATGGTTTTTCCAAGTAAACTTCAAGAAACGTAGCAGCAATTTTGGGATTATTTCCTGGCTGCCTTGCTGTTTGTTAATGATATATATGAGGATTATAATGACTCGATTTTTTGTGTACCAGCGGAGGAAGAAAAACATTTTACGTGTTATTTTTAACATACTAGTTATCTTGCCTGTTTTCTATGACTCACCTTTAAAATCTCCCCAAATCCCTTCCTTGATGAACGACTGGTATGTTACGGCACTATAAATCACCCACTTATCGTATTTTAAAGGTCTTGGTTCTAAATTTGTCTGGCTGGAGACAGCAGGCCCAAAGGGAGCTGAAATATGATGAATGCATTGTCTTGTTCATTCATAAATCTTCTCTGTCAATCTTTTGCCAACCCTCCACCTCCTCAGTGGAAATCAACAAAACAGACTGACATTTAGCGTCAATTACTGTCCCCGCTATTAATGCGTCATAGCTGCCATGGCCAATCGGAGCGGAGATGAGGAGAATGGGGGGGTGGTAGAAGCACAATGAACATGAACACACACCACATTTCCATACTCAGTGCCAGAGACAAAAGTGTTTACAGGAAAAATAGTGGTCTGTGGTGGATATTTTAATACGGTTGGATAAAGATGCGTGCAGGCTGTCACTTTCATAAAAAAAAAATGGATAAAAACATCTCTGAACAGTAGAGAGAAAATAGTCTTGTGTCCTTTTCATGCTTTGAAATCTGCCAATCACATCTGTCGCTCAAACTGTTCTGGCACTGATGGATTGCTTTATTAGAACTTTAAACAGTGAATGTAAATGTGTGTATGTGGGCTCTGGATGGAAAGAGCCAGTCAAGTTCTTAAAAAGCACTTAATCATTGTGTTTATATCCTGTAGGGTGACAATAAAACTTATAAAAATAGCGTATTAAAAATAACAAGGATAACAATGCTTGTGTAATATTAGAATACAATAAAGTAAACTTTTTTTAGAATGATGGATATTTTTGTTAGTTTTTATAAACTCACTCATCCTTGGTACCTCCTACAGATACCTTTTTCTCTATTTACTACAGTACGGTTCAGTACAGTACAATACAGTACAGTACCTTCCCTAAAGTACAAGAAGTGGCTGATATTTTGGTCTGTTACTTAATCATATATTATTAACACAGTACACTAATGAGCCATAGCACTAAAATCACCTCCTTAACCCTTGTATGTTGTTCAGGTCTGTGGGATCCATATTCATAAGCATCAATAGTTTTGAAAAACTTTGCTTCCTTGTAAATTTTTTGATTTTTTTCCACTCATAACTTGATTAAATTTGATTTGTTTATTACATTTTATTAAAAAACAACAAAAAACGAGTAGCACTCTAATAAAAAAATGTGATGTAATAAAGGTAAAGGGCAAATATTAACCATATATGCTGTTTATATTGCTTGTAATTGAGATGAAGTAAACATCTGTAGAGTATTTTAACATCAAATTTTTGATTGTGTTGAATTAAAACCCCAAAAATGCAGCGGGTCCAACAGACCCACCAACACTGGCTGAGTAACAAAAATACGAACAACATACAATGGTTAATTTTGCCCTCCTTGTGCTCTCAAAACAGCTTAGATTGGACCTGCTTTACTTCTGTGGGATAATTAATCCATTAACTAATAACTAACAATCATGTACTTAAGGTGGCTGTTATTCACACATGACTTCTTAAGACTTATGTTATAGATAAGGTTAGTTCTTCATTAGTTCCTGATCATATTCATTCATCTTCTACGCTTATCCGAACTACCTCGGGTCACGGGGAGCCTGTATCTATCTCAGGCATCATCGGGCATCAAGGCAGGATACACCCTGGACGGAGTGCCAACCCATCGGGCACCCACCCACACACAATCACACACTACTGACAATTTTCCAGAGATGCCAATCAACCTACCATGCATGTCTTTGGACCGGGGGAGGAAACTGGAGTACCCGGAGGAAACCTAAGAGGCACCTGGAGAACATGCAAACTCCACACACACAAGGTGGAGGCGGGAATCGAACCCCCAACCCTGGAGGTGTGAGGCGAACGTGCTAACCACTAAGCCACCGTGCCCACCTTCTAGAAAAATTGTTACCAAATTTCCAATATACCTGCTATTTTAAACAGTGGAAAGCCTTGTTTCTTTAAATCACGAACTAATACATGGCACTTACTGTGAAAATATCTGTTAGATATTATAAAGTAGTATAAATATTTAAAAATGTTGTACCCGCTGTTTTGATTGGTTTATTGACGTCCCTTTGTTGTAGTAAATTGCTTAATGTATGATATATGATACTTTGCTGCTTAATGCTAAGGGCCCTGTAGCCTTGTCCATTTTCAACATAAAGAAAGCGTGTCTTGTGTAATTGCTGCACATCACATAAATAAATTCCTTATTTTTATCTTTCTGGCAGGACTGACACAGCACAGAAACGCATCCGTGTGTAAACAGATAAGAGCATGAGTGGTACCTGTCTTAAAGAAGATACGTTTTTTTGTAGTTAAAACAATAATTTCCATTTATTTGAGCAAGACAAATGATCAGGAATGTAGAGAAAATAAATGAGATAGATTAAAAAAACATGGATACTGCTGGCTTGGTATAATTGCATATGCTTTCTAATAATTGAACCTGTCTGAAAACATATTCTGTCTCTTGCTTCAGTGGTTCACTGCTTCTACTTGACTCTACAAGCAAGCCTCCTATTAAGAAAGCAAGGCACATAAGGCTAGATTCATGCTGATGAACTGCTGATGCACACTGAAACAAACAACCAGCCACGTGCTTGTTCAATCAAACATGGTCAGAATGGTAATAGGTTAATTGCTAGACATTAAGTCACCCAAGGTGAAATTCAGCAGCCTCTGATTTGAGTGCACATTTAACAATGCAAACAAAATTATGCTGAGCAGCAAGAAACAAAGAACTAGAATGTACATTTCGTGAAGAAAATGTGAATGGTGCTTGCACGTGGCAAGTTCCCCTCATCGTGCTGATTGTATTGATATGTCACATATCCATGTTGTGCTAATTTTTTTTTTCACGTGATGTCACGTGACGTGACCCGAATACAAGTGAGGCAGTTCCCCTCATTGTGCTGAGAGTTTTGATATGTCACATGTCCATGTTGTGCTAATTTTTGATTTTCACGTGACATCACGTGACGTCACGTGGCGTCATCAGAATACCGTTGAGCAAGTTCCCCTCATTGTTCTGAGTGTTTTGATATGTCACATGTCCATGTTGTGCAAATTTTTGATTTTCACGGAATTTCCCATTCATTTCTATGGGATTTATTTTGCCTGCTTTTTCGTCCGCTGTGTGAACATCGTTTGTTGGATCACTTATAAAAGTAATAGCACACCTCTCCTCAATTAGCCGGTCGATTTGATACCTCATTCATGGGTCTAGGACAAAAGCTGCGGGACAAGTTACGCGCCGAAGTTTTGTCCGGCACAATAACAAGAATGTTGCTTTGCAAGCACCATTAATTACATTAACTACTCAACAAGATAAGAATGGTAAAGGAGATGATGTTTAGAAGAATCTTTGTCATATGTATTTTACTGTTACAACCTGTGAGATGGTGTGTGTGTGCGTGTGTATGAGGGTGTGTATAGTTAATGCAGGTCGTTGTGCTCCATACTCCTGTCCGAGCCTTTCTGCTTTATGCCAGGGGCTTTCCCAATGTTTCCGTTCAGAACATTCTCCAGACTTGCCTTCTTCCCCATGCATTCTGGTTCCATCTCTTCCCCAGTAAGTGAAGCACACAGACTGGCTGGTCATGTCACTGCGAACACAGAAAACCCTGAAGACTTCCCCATGGTGTAAAACTTACTAACTTACACCAGAGGCGCCTTCAAGAAATGTTACATAAACGTTTCCTAATGCAAAGTAAAGGGGATGTGATGGCTTAGTGGTTCAGGTGTTGGACTACATTTACATTTACAGCATTTGGCAGACGCCCTTATCCAGAGTGACGTACATAAGTGCTTAAATCTCTAACATTGAATACATTAATGCTGGATCACTAAGTTACATACTTAAGATACCATGAGTTTAAAACATTTGTTCAGAGTTGCATGAAAAAGTGTCAGGTTTTATTTTATTTATTTTTTTTTAAAATGCAAAAGATAAGGAAAGAAGTGCTAGTTGAAGTGTTTCCTGAATAAGTAGGTCTTCAACCGCCGCTTGAAAATAGCCAGTGACTCAGCTGTCCGGACCTCTAGGGGAAGTTCGTTCCACCACCTTGGTGCCAGTACAGAGAAGAGTCTTGTTGTATACTTGCCTCTTACCCTGAGAGATGGTGGAACCAGTCGAGCAGTGCTGGTAGATCGGAGGGTGCGGGGTGCAGTGCGAGGAGTGATGAGGGCTTTGAGGTAAGAGGGAGCTGGTCCATTTTTGGCTTTGTACGCCATCATCAGTGTTTTGAATCTGATGCGTGCAGCTACCGGAAGCCAGTGGAGGGATCGCAGCAGCGGACTACTGATCAGAAGGTTGTGAGAACGTCCACCAAGCCACCATCACTGTGCCCCTGATCAAGTCCCGGAATCATTGATTGCTCAGTTGTATAAAAATGATATTAAATGTAAGTCGCTCTGGATAAGGTGGTCTACCAAATCCCATAAACGTATATAAAGTATATGTCTCACTTTTGGTTCTGCGGTAGTGAAATGAGTCAGCTTTGTTTGGTCTGTGTATTACCATACAACCTTCAAGAAATTCTAGATGCATTGCTTGCAGCTAGTGTTTGTATGTTTGCTATACATAATATACTCTGTATTGCAAGTC
Organism: Tachysurus vachellii; assembly: GCF_030014155.1. Taxonomy (NCBI): domain Eukaryota; kingdom Metazoa; phylum Chordata; class Actinopteri; order Siluriformes; family Bagridae; genus Tachysurus; species Tachysurus vachellii. The sequence goes on along the minus strand of NC_083473.1, from coordinate 6,102,872 downwards.
TTCTTTGGCTAATAGCCGAGTTATTCAAGCTGATGTGTGGATAGTGCGTGTATCACTCTTGACTCTTTCTTCAACCCTTGTTGGAATGTTAAGTTGTTTGACTGTTTAGCAGCAATTCTTCCTCCCGCACTCTGTAATGTCGCAGCACTCTTGTCTCCTCTAACAAGGCCGTGTTGGCATTCAATTCCGCCTCACTATGTATGAAAGTCAATTTGGCTAAAAGCATCTGTCACATGAATGAATGCAAATGAAAGCGGGTGGTGGGGGGAGATAGAAATGAAGAATGAGATGAAGGGAAGAACGACAATAAGAAAGGCACAAGAAGAAAATAGAGAAGCGCAGCGGGTCGTTCAAAGGCACTTGTAGATCTCGCAGGATTGATTAAGACTAAACGTAGCCAGTCACAACACAACACACTTCTGACCGTTACATAAGCCTCTAATTAATCCTGCGACATTAGCTTGCGCACTTAATAGCTCTTTAACAAACTCAAAGCCACTTTTCATGTCATTTACAAGAATTAATCTTATGAGCAAGGCTATCATTTCCCACTGTTTATTTTATGTCATGCTAATGGTAGATAATATGTCTCGGGTTGACTTGTTGAAGGACAATATGAGAGCACACACAAATACACCCATACAAACACAATAAGTGTCAGATTTATTGATTGTTGTATAGCATATATTTTACTGTGCATAAATTTAATGGGTACAAAACTTGACCTAGTTTTACTTGATTCCCGTTATCATTAAAAAAGAGCCTAGTAACAAATCTAGAAGGTTTCAGCAGATGATGGTGTTTATCCTGCACTTGATATAGCTTTCCAGATCAGATCACAGCTGCTGTTTATACAAGTAAAAAGGCTTGTTTGACTCACCTCTGTCTAAATGGCTAATCACTGTTGTTCCTAACAACCAATCAATAATAACCAATGTTTTCCAAAGACAAAACACTGAGCAACATTGTTGCAAAATGACCAATCACTAACACTACTGATCACAGTGACCAATCACTGAGCATCATTGTTCCAAAATGACCAATCACTAACACCACTGATTAGAAGTGGCCAATCACTGAGCACCATTGTTCCAAAATGTCCAATCACTAACACCACTGATCACAGTGACCAATCACTGAGCACCATTGTTCCAAAATGTCCAATGACTAACACCACTGATCACAGTGACCAATCACTGAGCACCATTGTTCCAAAATGTCCAATCACTAACACTACTGATCACAGTGACCAATCACTGAGCATCATTGTTACAAAAGGACCAATCACTAACACCACTGATCACAGTGACCAATCACTGAGCACCATTGTTCCAAAATGACCAATCACTAACACTACTGATCACAGTGACCAATCACTGAGCACCACTGTTCCAAAATGACCAATCAATAACACTACTGATCACAGTGACCAATCACTGAGCACCATTGTTCCAAAATGACCAATCACTAACACTACTGATCACAGTGACCAATCACTGAGCATCATTGTTCCAAAATGACCAATTACTAACACCACTGATTAGAAGTGACCAAACACTGAGCATCATTGTTACAAAATATCCAATCACTAACACCACTGATCACAGTGACCAATCACTGAGCACCAGTGTTCCAAAATGACCAATCAATAACACCACTGATTTGAAGTGACCAATCACTGAGCACCATTGTTCCAAAATGACCAATCACTGATTATCATTTTTCCTAATGATCAATCATTGATCACTACTGTTTCCAAAGACCAGTCACTGATCACCAGTATGTATTTGTCTCACCCAAATACTTATGCAATATTTCTAAGTAAAAAAGAAAAGTGATTTATTCAAAACTTCAATTTGTCTGGATTCTGTGGAAGTGGAAGCTCTAGACCACCAGGACAGTCAACAGAAACAAATTACTGTATAAGCATATTATTATATTCGGATATACATTTTTTTAATATTTCTGATAAAACCCTTAACTATACTGTTTAATACTCTGCAGATGGTCCAGTGGAAAATGTAATGGATTAAGGCATTGGGCTTTTGACTGGAAGCTCATGACTTTAAATCCCAGCCTGGCCAAACTGCCACTGGGCCTTGGGCAACCTTAACCTGCGACTGCTCAATATCCGTTTATACTTTTGAACTTTGTCCAACTTAAAATGGAACAAAAAGGTCAAATGGAAGTTGAGTAGACTGAAAGTGGGGCACAGCAATTTAACACTGCAGTCGTCATACTTTCTGAGAAGAATACGTTGGAAAAGAAAGGAACAGCAGCTCATCTTCAGGACAAAGTTAAAGCCATTCTGTGTGGATTCTGTTTTCTGGGTTTGTAAAGATGTTTCATTTCTTTTTGGTAGAAGTGTTATGGACTACACTGTGTATGGCAAAACAAGGCTGAGGCTGCAAGAGAGACCAGAGATATGAGGCAACCAAAAAGCTTAATATGATTATATATATATATATATATATATATATATATATATATATATATATATATATATGTATAAGATGATGCCAAGCATTTATGTAAACATCTATATTAGTATATTACATGTTATAATGATATTTTTGTGGTTTAATAACCAATGTTCCCAATCATCATTATGGTCAGTCTGCACAGCGTAGCTTCCTCACTCATTATACACCAAATTATAAAATAGCACCTGACGCAACACCCCATAGTAATTAATCATGTAGAAGTACAACTGCAGAAAGGGTGAAGGTTTTAAAGAGGTGAACAACGCTGTATGAATGCTTTAGAGTTACAGCAAGTAACTGGACAGTACAGGTGAATTATTTATTTATTTATTTATTTAAGCATGACAGTTAATTGTCTGTGCAAATTAATGTAGCAAAAAAAACCTTTATAAACAGCACAAATGTATTATACATGAACAGGATGTAAGTCAGTTAATGTGATCAGTAGTGAACCAGATTTACAGAGATATATTAAAGCTGCTTTGTTAGTATGTCAGTGACTGTTAAATATGCAGCAGCTTTAACCTCAATCAAACATAAAACTTTTTACCTTTTTATTACCTTACAATATTAAACAAAGACAGATGTACGACAATGGGATTTTTTTGTCAGGTGAATGACCATCATTAAAGCATTTAAAAGTCATTGTGTGACACAAATTCTCTATTGTTGTTGTTGTTTTTGTCATTTGCCCTGATGTTCACCGAAGAGTACACAGAGACATGGCTCAAGAGCATGAGAACTGTTTTCTCACACAGCAGACCCTCATTCCCCTATGGCTGTTTTCTTCTAAAGCTCAGCATGAGTGTTTTATCTTTATTGATCATTGGAAAACAAGACCACTGACATTCTTGGTTCCACGGGTAAAGTCACACAAAGAAAACAAAACAAAATGTGATGCTGTACTGACATAAAGGTGTCAATGAGTCACACAGTGTGACTGATAAACAGAGATACATTGTTAGACTATGTAGATGGATGTATGGATGTATGGATGGATGGAAGGATGGATGGAAGGAAGGGCAGATGCTTGTGTGGGTGATTGGATGTTGGTAGGATAGGTAGATGCTTTGGTGTGTGAACAGAGGCCAAATGAGTGGATATATAAGCTGCTCAGGGAGATTTCTTTGGTGGTTCTGTGGATGAATGTCGGATGGATTGATTGTGTGGAGTGTGAATAGATGTTAGATGAATGGACAGATGCTTAGCTGGTGAATGAAATTCGGATAAATGTATGGATGAATGGGTGGATTGGACAGTTGATTAGGCATGTGAATGAATTATGGATGGATGGACAGATGGATGGATGGACTAAAGACAGGTTGTTAATAGTATCATAGAGGTTCCTGTTTGTGAAATGGTTAAAAACATTGCCATAAAAGGTGTGTACAAAAAACAAACACTTAAATAAAATAAACTGAACTAAATGAAGTAAAAAAAACTTTGTTTCTATATGCTTGAAATTTGGATGGATTCTCTTCTCTCTACACTTTAACTTAATAAAATACCCTGAATTTGCATTATGTAAATCTATTTTATTAAACTGTGTGTAGATTTTGACATATCTGAGGTAAATTTTGTGCAATTTTTACTAGTCTTAGAGGTGGTGCGGTTTCTCTCATCTTTTTATAGAATGCCATGCATTCTGTTTATTTAGTTCAATTTTGACAACTTTTCTCAATGCAGCTTTACAGAAATATACAAATTCAGAAAAAAAATGACAAAGTATAACATTAAAATGATATCTATCCCTAATGGGCAAGCCTGAGTGTTGTTTGCAAGGGAAAACTCCCTGAGAGTTGTGAGGAAGAAACCTTGTTTCTATATGGTTGTTATATGAAACCGTTTGCTTTTGTATTTCTGTCTATTGCTCAAGGCTTTTCGCATTTACTGCTGTGTGTGCAAACATTTTTTTTTGCAATTATGTAAAACCTAAGTCTGTCTTAACACCTTAGGTAAGGGGCATGTGCCACCCCCTGTACTTTAGTTTGCAAGGGAACTGCCGAATGCAGAGCAGCTAGCGACGGAAGTGCAGTGCAGCTAGCGACGGAAATGCAGAGCAGCTAGCGATGGAAGTGCAGAGCAGCTTGCGACGGAAGTGCAGAGCAGCTTGCGACGGAAGTGCAGTGCAGCTTGCGACGGAAGTGCAGTGCAGCTAGCGACGGAAGTGCAGAGTAGCTAATGACGGACGTGCAGAGTAGCTATCAGGTGCCAGATTGGTAAGTCACTCATTGCTGACCCTGAGTCATCCCTAGGCCTAGGTCTTGAGGTCGTAACACCACATTCAGCATCAAGTATCAGTTTAAAACATAAACGGAAGCAACATGTTTTAAGATTTTTGACACCATTAAAAATACAATGATTATAAATAGGTAATAATGAAGATGTGTTAATATGATGTGTAAACATTTCAGAACAATACTGTTATAAGAAAATTGTCAACTTTTTAACGAACAGTAACAGGAACATCAGACTTTCATGATTATTTTCCTACAGGCATATCGGTTTCCTCACGGTGTGTTGTAAGACGTTGCACAAATTCTCAGAGATTTCTTTTTCAATATTTTTTTAATACACAAAAATAACTTAAATAGATTTTTTATTTTGGTGTAATTTTCATTGAATCATTTGTCCGGCATTTATTTAGAGCAATATCGTCTCCTCTGTGACCATTTAAGATCTTTCTCTTCAATTATTGATCCTGATGATGATTTGACATGCAAAACCACAAACTAACTCATTCCATCACTTCAATTATTTAGCTTATGTCTTACAGGTCGAGATTTGTGTTCATTATTAAACCATCCTGGATGAACCCAGCACTGGATGACTCATCATATAATTGTATGCGTGTTTGGCAGGTAACGGCTCTGCTGCAGAGAACACACACATTCACACACAAACACACGCCTCTTTAGTGTTTCTGCTTAGCCTTTGTCATGAGTGTGTGATGCCATCAATGGATTTTTATAACAACACTTTCCTGTGCTACTAACATACACACACTGTGTATGTTACTTTCCTGTGCTACTAACATACACATCTGTGTAACTGAGACACAATCCAGCAGTGAATTATGCTCTCTGCATTAGCATAATTTCCCTCTGCAAAATTTCCGTCTGAACTGTTCAGAGTCTTTTCCCATACATTATATCAGTGAAGAATGCAATATCAGTGTTCAGCTACCTTAAATTGGTGGAGAATGCGGGCACTTCATTATAAACTGAAACATTCCCTTAGCTATTCTGGTGAACTCTGGTGGACACTTCATTGTGAAATTTTTCTACATAGTTAAGGCTTGCTCTTTATTCATTCATGATTTATCTCACCAATAGCTCATATGTAATTCCATTTTAATCCATATACTAGTGCAGGGTTATCGATGTATTGTTAGTGTAAAGTTTTACCAAAATAACTGACTAAAGTAAATACTAAAAACGAGCTGCCTGTCATTGTCTATACATGGGGAATACAGTCATGTTTGATCATAGCATACGCCTAATTCTGTTACTATACTGTCAGCAAGAATCTCAGAGGTGTAACAAATTCAGTTAAACTCAATTCAATTCAATTTTATTTGTAAAGCGCTTTTAACAATGGACGTTGTCTCGAAGCAGCTTTACAGAACATAAAAAACAAGAACAAAAAGTTTAATTAGTAAAAGATTATTAAATAATATAATAATAATAGTATAATAATATTTTATAAAAATATAAAAGATTACTATACAAAAATTCAATATTAATATTAGATTTATATTTAAATGTGTTTGTATTTATCCCTAATGAACAAGCCTGGAGTGACTGAGGCGACTGTGGTGAGGAAAAACTCCCTTAGATGGAAGAGGAAGAAACCTTGAGAGAAACCAGACTCAAAAGTGAACCTCATCCTCATTTGGATGACACTGGAGGTGTGATTATAAATATACAGTCTGACAATTGCGTATTGATGGCGAGGTTGTTGTCCTCAAAGACCACATGGAGTTGGCATCTCCTCTTAGAATGTCCTGAATACTTCATTAAGCAGAGACCAACTGGAGCTGGTGCATCTCTAAATATTTCAGGATCCTCACATTTCGACCTCATCTCAATAAAGGTCCGAAATCTTCATGACATGGAACACAACTGGTGCTGGTACAATCTCTGGATATATGGGGATGGGTAGAAAAAGGGAAGCAGTGGAAATGAATTAGCGTAGCTGCTGTTCATAATATTAGCAAGCACTAGATGATAATGTGCATGAACTAAAGCACAAGAAACACAAACCCAACACAAAATTGATATGTAATGCTTTAATCAAGGAGGACTAGTGTGACAAAACCTTTATGTTTTAATAATTGTTGTAGTAATGCTGAGCTCATTAGGGGAATTATTGTGTCAGAAACCACGACTAAGCAACATAATCAGAGTGGTTAAGGTCACAGGGAAAACACAGGGGAAAAGTATTGGAAAACATAATTAACCCACATTCACAATATGTAAATTCAGTGTTAAAACAGCTGTTAATGACCATGTTTTGTACACTCGCCTGTGCATCTTTTGCCTTCTTTTGACTAGCAGTGACAGGGTGAGGTACACTTATACATTCTATTATCTCCTGATTGACTTTAAACCTGACTTGTCACCTCATTAACACATCACATGCTTGATCCAATCCGTTCAAATACATCGCGCATTAGTCGTCTCTTTCCTTCTACTGAAATTGTTGTAGCCTTAAAAACTGCTATTATTCCAAATCAATAGCAATCTTTTCAAACTATTTCACACTGGTTTTTGTACACTCAACACTCAGCGCTGAGAAAGGCCTGTTAGATAGACATAACGATCACCATTTCTCTGCTGATTCTGTAGCATGGACTATGCCTTTCCTTTTAAACTTAAATGCTGTGCTTGACACTGTAAGCTGAAATAGACATCTCATATGTCTGTGATGTTAGCATTACTGATCTTTATAGACATTTATAATCGTAGTCATTGACAAAATTTACCATTTTGTGCTGTTATATAAAAGGGGTAACTCTGGGTCAGTGTAACCTCCAGGTAAACAAAATCCTGGGTTAATACCGGGTTGTATTTAGGGGTTAATAATATTTCTATTAATGCTACGTCCACACTGAGCCGGAAAAATGTTCTCTACATTATCCCTACATTTTGGCCTTCTTCCCACACCGGCACATGTTTTTTGTCAGATATACAGAATTCTTATTCAGGAACTATTTAAAAAGTTAGCATGAAATATAATGCATGTAATTATAATTAAATATAATGAATGTAATTATTAATTAGATATGCAACTCTACTCTCAGGAGTTAACTCTCAGTGCTGGTCCCATGCCTGGATTAAATGGGAGGGTTGCATTAGGAAGGGCCAGATGTGGACCAGATGATCCCCTGTGGCCAACCCTGAACAGGGAGCAGCCGAAAAAACAACGTTTTACTGAAATCATTAGGATGTCCATAATTGTAATGAGTCTGTCTGTGTTTCTGTCCTGTTTCTGTCTGCTGTCTTTCCCGGTTGTTAATTGTTTGCTCCGCCCACTCTTTGGTTTCCATGGACATTAATTGTACTCCTTCTCTCCTTCAGGTGTGTTGTCTTTGTCTCTAATTAGTTCCGCTTTGTCATTGGTTCCTGTCAGCTATATTCTGCTCTGTTTGTTTGCCTGTTTCTTGTCTTGGTTTAGTAAAAGTCTAAAACTGCATTTGGATCCTCATTCGCCTGTGTCCAACATCGCGCCAACAACGACCAACACCAGGGAAGTGAACAAACAGAGTATATATAGCTGACAGGAACCAATGACAAAGCGGAACTAATTAGAGACAAAGACAACACACCTGAAGGAGAGAAGGAGTACAATTAATGTCCATGGAAACCAAAGAGTGGGCGGAGCAAACAATTAACAACCGGGAAAGACAGCAGACAGAAACAGGACAGAAACACAGACAGACTCATTACAATAATGCCCTCATGTCACACAGGATTTCTTTGATTCATTGAACAATCATGTTTAATAATGTCACTTTGTTATAAAAGTGCCAACAGCTAAATTTCGCCGAATCACAAGATCACCAATTACCTTAACATGAAATGCTTCATTTTTAAATAATTGCTCCACAGCCAAGTAAGACAAAGGTTTGTCTAGCCGCTTGTTGCTGGCTGCTGCAAGATGTTTACCACCCCCTCTTAATCCTGCATGATGGCTTGAGACTGGAGCAAGAATAAGAATTAGTTCAAAATGCCTCCTGAATTAAACTCACTCATTAAGTCTTCATTAACAAAAAGTAGCTTCCCTGATTTTTTGGCCGGGGTTTCTACATATAAATGATTTAAATCTTAATGAAATAAAGATATGAAATAAATGGGTGTGGTATGACTAAGCAGATTTTTCGGGATGATGTATGCTAGCTCCTGGCACTCACACACGCTCACTTGCACGTACACGCACGTACACTCTCGCATTAAATGCATGCTCACAGCAGCTAATCTCTGAGGCCACTGTGCTTCCGGTGGGCTGTGTGAGCTGCTCGTAATGCTGGCATTGGTATTCAGGGTGGCATAACCGGATGTTTGTGGAGACACAGAGAGCAGTGTCTGGTGACTGCTAATGTGCAACATGCAGATAATTACATGGCCAAAGAGAAAGCGAGCTTCTGATCTCCCTCTGCACCAAAACACACACATATACACACAAACACACACACACACACACACACACACACACACAAACACACGCCCTCATCTCTCTTTCTCTTTTGTGAAAGAAATGAGTTTGCCTGAGCAAAAACCTGTACAAGCCTTTAAGCAGCTTTACATCTGTTTCCCTCAGTAACTTTAACGCTCGACTCATTTGTCCGCATATGCAGACAAACACAAAACGTTCTCTGGCCTGTCACCGGCCACAGAGAAAGCATGTTCCACAAGAAATAAGCATGTCCGCCTCACACCTCCAGGGTTGGGGGTTCGATTCCCGCCTCCGCCTTGTGTGTGTGGAGTTTGCATGTTCTCCCTGTGCCTCTGGGGTTTCCTCAGGGTAACCCGGTTTCCTCTCCCGGTCCCGGTGCATGGTAGGTTGATTGGCATCTCTGGAAAATTGTCCCTAGTGTGTGCTTGCGTGAGTGAATGAGAGTGTGTGTGTGCCCTGCGATGGGTTGGCACTCCGTCCAGGGTGTATCCTGCCTTGATGCCCGATGACGCCTGAGATAGGCACAGGCTCCCCGTGACCCGAGGTAGTTCGGATAAGCGGTAGAAAATGAATGAATGAATGAATGAATGAAAAGAAATAATCAGGATACTGCTTTCCTGGCACACTGATTTATGTAGAACTTTAACACTGCTCTACAATTTATAACAAAGAGCAAGCAAGTAATCCATGTGTACTGGAGTACACCTGTAGTGTGTGTACTTAGAAAGCTTGAAACAAAATTAAAGTAAAAATGTAAGAAGAGGGCTAAAAAAGCTGGAAAAGCCACTCGAAGCATGATGTCTGCTTGTTCTATTTCCTTAATAAAGCAGTATTTTTACAAATAAAGCAGATTCATTTCTTCCTGTGAAGCCTTTCAGTGCCTCACTCATGACCTTCCAGGTTAAAACGAATGTATAAAATGTCCAATAAAACTTCAGAACCTTTACAAACATATCCTAGCATTTCATTCTCATGGAGCTGGAGATGAAAGATGCCTTGAAATTCAATTTCCTTACAGTAGAATCACGTTTTGCGGTTGTTAGCAATACTTGCTGCTAAGTGTTATTTCCCATAACATACCTAGCTAGCTAACATAGCTACAAGACGGCGTGAGGTGGACGGATTGTGATATACAAGCTTATCATCAAGAAACTTCATGTCTAAATCATTACACCTTTACTTCAACAAACCACACTTGAGCTGTATCACTATCTGTTTCAGATATTTAACTATCAGGTAAACCATTAATGCTCCATCCACATTAGATGGAGATCAAATTTATCTTAAAATGTATCTTTCCTCTTGTTTTAACAGATATCAAACAGTGCTGTTTTTGTAGGACTTTATAAAACAATCCTTGTTTTATCTTGAGCTGAGTCACTTTTACTTTACAATATTAGCCTCAGATTAGCCACATTAGCATTAGCATTAGACTCAGCTACTGTAGAAGCTGTGAAGGCTAAGTACTCCATAGACTCAGTTAGAAGTTAAAAGTATATCCTGCTCCTTCTTCCCTCATGGACTAGACTCCACAACAGCCCATGAGGTGCAGACGTCATTGTTGACGTCATGTGTACCTCACTGCTGCATATTACGGGTTTTAGGATTACTGGCCAAGCAGTAAAAAGACAAAGCAATTGCATGCTTTATGGATCTGCAGTGTTTCTGTCGGTGTGTTCGGTTAGTGTGTGTGAGTGTGAGGCAATGCTGCAGACCCCGGGGCATGTACCTTGGATTTACAAACACACAAAAAAAGGAACGATCAGTGAATGTTTACAAGCACACACACACACACACACACACACACACACACACACACACACACACACACACACAGGCTTGCTTCTTATTCTACCTACACAATCTTTTATCTCATACAGGCAGAAATTTCATGCCTCACTTGTTTAAACAAACACACTCTACCCAGGAGGCAGGAATTGCAGTTGTATGTGTGTGTGTGTGTGTGTGTGTGTGTGTGTGTATAAGAGAGAGGGGGGGTATAGAAATATACATATTACAGATGAGCAATGAAAGTTTGGTGTTGACGTCAGCAGTGAGGTAAGGTCTGCCTGCGTCTGCTAATACTATGACCCCATGATATTATATTAATCCAGAAGTTGTGCATCCCTCCCTCCCTTCCTCCATCCCTCCTTCCCTCTCTCTCTCTCTCTATCTCTCTCTCTCTTTCATGTGCGTACTATCCTTGTATCTCTCTCGACCATTTCGCTTTTCCTTGATGACTCACTGATCTGCTCTCCTTTATCATTTTGCCTAGAAAACGCCTTTTCTTTCTCCTCGGGACAAATCTGATCAAGGTTTGTTTGTCCTGCACGGCTGAGCGAAATGAGAGCGACACTAATGATGTCAGTCTGTCATATTGTTCAGAAAGGTACACGGACGCCCCTTTATCTCCTCCTTTTTCTTTCATTTTTTTTTTCCATTATGTTCTGAAGAAGGACCAAACTCTTCAGGAGGTGATGTGACTCACTGCATCTGCATCGGTTTCTCTCTGGGTTGCTTTTAAAAAAAAATGTGTGTATTTGTGCGTGTGGAAGAAAGACAGCAATAGCAAAAGGTCAAGAGAGTTATTTCAGCAGGCCTGCCCTTAGTCTCCTGGATGACATACTCAGCGTATCATTAAAAAAGTAGTACAAATATGACCCCTGACCTTTATATAAACGATCTATAACACAATACCAGCATGAATCAGGGCACTTTAATATGAGGAATCTATGTGGAAAGGGTTTTCAAAATTGGTACAAAAAATATTAGGGATTTTGAAAGGTGATTAAGTATTCACTCACTTTGAACTTTAATAGATATAATTCGGATTTGTAACATTTCATCAAATGCTCATTTTTTACATCTCATTCTAATCATTCTTGCCACTTTCCTTAGAAAATTCCTAAAGCTCTCATTAGATGGTGGTCATTGGTGAGCATCAACCGTAATCTTTGTGCAGACTGAGATTGACAGCTCGTTTTTATTCATGAAGCTATTTGTTCTCTAAAAAACTTTGGGGTTATTATAAAACCTCTCTTGAAATTTTATCTCTTTTCACCAAAGGCCAAAAAAATGATTTTTTTCCATCATGTTGAGCATTGAATTTATTTGTGATGTCATATTGGGTCAGTTGTATGCAGTGTCTTACTATCATCCTACTCACCAGCAGAGTCAAAATACTCTACATACAGAAACCCAACAGTGTCTTGACTAGCCCATTCATTCATTCATTTTCTACCGCTTATCCGAACTACCTCGGGTCACGGGGAGCCTGTGACTATCTCAGGCGTCATCGGGCATCAAGGCAGGATACACCCTGGACGGAGTGCCAACCCATCGCAGGGCACACACACACTCTCATTCACTCACACACTACGGACATTTTTTCCAGAGATGCCAATCAACCTATGCATGTCTTTTGACCGGGGGAGGAAACCGGAGTACCCGGAGGAAACCCCCGAGGCACGGGGAGAACGTGCAAACTCCACACACACAAGGCGGAGGTGGGAATAGAACCCCCAACCCTGGAGGTGTGAGGCAAACGTGCTAACCACTAAGCCACTGTGCTTTTATTAATTACATGTGCAATGCAGTTGCACCATTTGAACACCAGAGGCGCCAATCTTTGCAAACCAAATTGTTAAACCCTAGAGAGCACGCTAGTTACACGATCTCGTTCTTTTGTTGAGACTCTGCACTTGTCAAGTCTGAATGTTCTGACAAAGTTTGACCTGCATTATACATTACATGACGAGACAACCATGTTATAAAGGTTGAAAAGTGCTTTTACTAACTTTTAAATAAGACCAAGGGCATCAGAGTCCGGTCATATTGGCCAAATTTGTGTCAGTCAGTCATTTCTCCAGCTTAGACAGTTGTTCATTAAACCTTTGTTAAGAATAATTTTACCTTTATTTATTAATATTTACGATACAGTGGGTGTGAAGTACATATTGTGCTTGTTGTACATGTTGTTCTTGTTGTATACAGATGCAAATGCACACTGTTTAGCATTGTTTACAATTCAGAAACAATAATAGAGTTTTTCCAGTGATCATTTTGCTTCATGACCAGAATGTATGTTCACGCTCCTAATGTTGTCTATATTTTATTTTATATTTTGAGATTTTTTCTGTTCGTTTATGTTTGAGAAGAACACATGCAGTGTTTTTCCTGTAACTGTAACTCAGCCCCCCTGGTGAAGCCGAGTGCTGAATTTGCGTCATCATTCACATACAGAAGGGAGCCATCAAACCTTTAGTGCCAGTCACAATCCTGTGGGTATCACAGGAAGTGTGTGTTCGTGTAGGTTTACGCAGGTTTGGAGGTTTCCAAATGCGTGAATGTTTTCACCCCTGAGGCTGTCTAGCAGGTGATGGAGCTCGGACGAAGTGTAGGCTGATTTCAGTTCGGTCTGAAACAGTCAGGCACCTGCTGGCGTGACCTCCACATCTTTGCGTACATCAAGACCACTAACAGTGTGGTGCTTTCTGAAATGATGAAGCCTGCATGAGTATTCTCCAAATCAAAGTGCTGGGAATCTACTAAACAGCTGTTATTACTGAAACTGGTGGACACTTTCTTCAAAATATGTTTTCACTCGAAGGCTTTGATCACATTTTTTTTTTTTACCCATAATCACTAGCATTTGCTTTACGTCTAATCCTATATCAAGAGGCCACAAGCAGGTGTGTGTACAATGACCTGAAATTTGTTCTGTCCAAATTCACTTTTCAAAAGATTTTTTCCTCTTCTAATCGAAGCTCATGGAGCAAGCAAGAAAGACAAATATGGAGTTTCAAAAACAATTAATTCACCATTAATAGGATAATATAAGGAGCTTTCAATGACACTGCAACATAACCAAATACTGCGGCTTTAACACAGCAATGTGACTATAACAGTGATTGTGGTGTTAATAGCACATTTCATAGTAAATGAGCAGTTTGGCTAAATTAAATATATGCAATTACTGTATGTACAAGTATGTAAGACGTTTCAGGTCAGTTTGCAGTTTACTTTTTATATAATAAATAAGTGTAAAGTACAACAGATTCGCACCATTTAATCCATTTTCTACTATTCATTTGAGACATTTAAAACTGTCTCATTTCACTTTGAGCTCACAAATACTACCAATTTTTATTCATATATACAAATTAAAAATAGGGCAAGTCTTGGCTTTAATTAAATTTAATACGGCATGCAAGATGAGTTTATTAGAGATTGTTAGAGTACAGAACATATTAATCATTCATAAGGCATAATAGACACTGCTCTAAAAAGAAATCTGTAGTGGTAGGTATATGTATTATAATCTAGTTCAGGATCAAGATGCCTCCTGCTAATATATCAGTTCCATCACATTGCCTACTGTTTTTTCATTGTTCGTTTGCTATAATTAATCAGTCATCAAGTTTTTCTTTTCATTCAGTTATGAGTAAGGTATTTATATAAAGCCTCTATTTTTACATGCTGGTAAATATGCATGGTGTATGTGAGATAACACCCAGCAAAGCATCAGATATCTGAAAATAACATTCTTGGCAGAGAAAACTTTGCTTCTTTTGGACTTGTCTAGACGTGCTGTTGGATGTTATCAGTTATATATATTTATATACACTGCACCAAAGTAATATAGATTACCCAAGGAGGAAACAGAGTGAATATGGATATAGTCATAAGAATTGTACTTCATCCTGGTCAACAGAGTTGGCAGGAGACCAGAACACAGAATAAATAAACTGTCCCATATGTTTGTGGACAGGCTTCATGTGAGAAAATAATCCAACAGAAAGTTTGAGAAAGTCCTGCAGAAATATTTAGCAATCTTGCTCTAATGTCTCCTACTGGGGTAGGTCGACCGATCCTGTCTCCTCCTGGGGTAGGTCAACCAATCCTGTCTCCTCCTGAGGAAAGGTCGACCAATCCTGTCTCCTCCTGAGGAAAGTGTACAAAAATGACCAATCCTGTTGATAATCCTTAAAGGTAATTTGCATCAGATGGCAATATCTACCAAATGAGTAAATGTAATGAACTATCATCATCTGAAAAAGGAATTTGAGACACTTTGAGAACCACAGCCAGTTGATTCAAGTCATTTTGGAACTTACTTCAATACAGAATAAGCAATGATCCAATCCAAATGTTTTTGACATTAACAAATGTGTCCTGTTTCAGATGACGTCTAGCATTGAGGACTAGCACAACTCTAATGATGCCAAGATCTAAAATTAAAAATTATCTTTGCATTAACTCCAAACCATTTAACATCCGCCGAGCAGTAATTTAAAACCGGTAAATTACCTCCTTTTGCGGGACATTCCTAATGAAGCATGATTCTTCCTGCTCTTACAAAGGGAGGTCAAAATCAGAGCTCACATGGTGTTTACAGCGAGCAGGAAATGGAAGGTTTTAATGCTGAAAAAGGGAAAGAAAATCAGACCCTCACTGCTGCCTCCTGCTGAGGCCTGGACTTCAGAGGTGCAATCACACAAACACTCCACTCGTGATTCACTTTAGTACTGTGTGATTTGTTATTATTTATAGTAGGCTACGTAGTATTGTCGTGTACTTAACAATAGCTCACGGACACAAAGTTCCCTCAAAGACTTTGAGACAGGCCTAGCACAGGGCATGAAAACAAGCCAATTTTTCATGCTAGAAATATCCAAAAGTTTCAATTGACTACAAGACTGTAGCAAGACCTGTCAAAAAAAAAAAAAAAAAAAAAAAGACAGACGTTCATGTAATTCCTGCAACTAAGTGAATAGTATATGTGGTGTGGAATCTTCTTGGGCTTTTTGTGGTGTTATGTTGCCTGAAATGAAGCAGATATGCCATTACTTCTTCAAAATTGATTATTTTCCTCTAACAGCACCCCATGAAATGTTAGATTTCTCATATATATCGATTAGCTTATGCTAGCAAAGAACAACGCGTCATCCGTTTTACATACATTATTTTATAGCCATGGTAAAGGTCATCATAAGACTTTGGTTCCTGTCAGCATTTACTTTATAGCATTCGTTCTTGCACTAGTTATTTTTACACTCACTATAAAGCTTGTCACAATCTTTCACAAAAGTGCACAATCTTTTGTCTTGAATACATGTTTCACAACGGCCTAGGAAAATACTCCACCAAACCAGCAGAATTTTAGTTAAGAATATCACTAGTTCAGTTATTCATAACCGGTTCACTTCCTGTTCTATGGACTATAAAAGTACATGGGGTTTACACTCTCATTACAGATTCTTTCTGGTTAGATGAGCTCTGAGCCACGTCTCTGTAGGATTATTCACCATCTCTTGCATGGATCATTCCTGTCTGCATGTAGTCTTAAGCCTAATTATGTTCTGAGCTTTCCCTGCATTAATTAAATTATTTTATGTTAAGCCTGTTTAAAAAACCCTTGGCACATGAATGTTAATGTCTGTACCTTATGTAGTTTATTGTAGCTCCTGTGATAAAAACATATAAAGTCAGATCTTTACCTCTGGCTGCTCTTTGTTCATTATTCCAGCCAGATTCACTTTCTCGGTAGCTCAAAGGCTCGGTAAATCCCACTATGGTTGCCAAAAACTCTATTTCCTTTTACATCATCCTGTCACCATGTTTTAGCCTTTTATATATATATAATCAACCATAAATCATCTTCAAGCGCAATGCAACGCAATTGTCAACTGATCATAATAAATCTTGGATTTGTTTCTCAGTTGCTGTTATTACATTTGCCTGCATCTTTGAACACACCCTGTCTTTAGTCACCCAAATCCAAGCCTCAGACTTTTAGACCTTACCCTGTTACTACTCCCTAGATGCAAGCGAGTGTACAGTGATTCATGATGGAAGCCCTCTAGCAATTTTCAAGCACTTCCGCAAAAACATATGACTCATACAAAACGCACCTAACATACACACAAGCTTGGACATTGATGTTTTTCTGTCAATATCGATGCCATTAAAACAAATGAAAATACATTCCTTCAGCTCGATTGTGAAAACATTAAGAATGTAAAACCTTGAGTCATTTACCAGGTCCATCAAGGGAGCCATGACTATCTATATGGTTTTGTATGATCGATATTTCAACATTTCAAAAACAGGCAAAATAATTTTCAAGAATTATTGGGAGGTTATTGGGAGGTTTGCTTATCATTTGTAACTTACATTAATATTTACAGCATTTGCCAGATGCCTCTATCCAGGGCAAAGTATTTACTAGGTTAAAGACTAAGGATACCAAGTCTTAAATGTTGATGCTAGTTTAAGTATTTCAGGGAGCGGTAGGTCTTCAACCGTCATTTACAGAGAAGGGTCTTGATGCATATCAACCTTGTACCCTGAGAGATGGTTGGACTAGTCAAGCAGTGCTAGAAGATTTAAGGGAGTGATGAGAGCTTTGTGGTAAGATGGAGTTGGTGCCATTTTTGGCTTGCATCAGGGTTTTAGCTACCAGAAGCCGATGAAGGTCAGTGCAGCAATAGGGTGGTATGTGAACAACTTAGGCAGGTTGAGAACAAGTCATGCAACTGTTAAGGTCAAATTGCATACAGAGATGGACCTGACTGAGTTGTAGTAGTCCAGTCTGGAAATGACAAGAGCCTGAGTGGCCTGGATAAAAATGGCTGAATGGCTGAAGGAGAAACTGACATGAGCGTGTCAGATTAGCAATGTGCGAGCACAAAAAACAGTTGCTTATCCATGGCTACCCCAATGTTGTGAGCAGTGGATAAAGTGGAGATTAGCTAGTTGTCTAGAGAGATCACAATATCCAGACCTGGGGATGAATCTCCTGGGATGAGCAGCAGTTCAGTATTGAGTTTCAGCTGAAGAACTGTCATCCATGACTCACTGACCTCATTCTAAATGATGGAAAATTCTCTAAATGCCTTTACCAGTAACTCTGATGATGTTGGAAAGGAAAAGTAAAGATGTACCTACATATGGTCTCTGCAAATCAGTCTACATTATGTTTATAATCAGAGATTTAAGCTATGCACACAGAATTCCTCACTGAGGTTCTTCAGGAAAATGATTCATCATCCAAAGAGAAAGACACTGATCTGGACACATCTGTACTCCCTCATTCTCGCAGGTTAAGAACTCTTATCCTGTAATGATGATGATTGGCCATATACAAAGTACAGGCAAATGGAACGGAAAGCTTAATTTGTTTGCTATTTAACTTTAAATGGCATTCCAGCAGAAGCTATACTTCAGATTCTGGTTATCTCATTGAAAAGAGCTGCAAATTGTGATCTAGGAAAACGATTTAACATCCACTGAGCAAAATCACGCCATATTGTGTGTGTTTTTACATGAATTTTCACAGATTTTGAAAGTACAAAATGGAAACTACGAAATGATGGTGCTAACTTAGGAGCAAGATTATTGTAGCTGGAATGCTTCCTAGTTAATTTTATTTTTATGCCTGTAGGTCAAATCTTATATTATTATCTAATATAGTAATGCCTTTCCACATCATATATCATTTTAATTTTGTTCAGACTTTTATGGTTCTTTGTGCATTCAACATTTGCACACAGAACTAGCTTATTAATCAGAAAACTGGGCTGCTGGCAGAATACAGTATTTGCCACTGGTGAGAAAGAATAGTCAAACAGACCATACTCTTTGCTTATCTTAGAGAATACCACAGACTAACCTTATAGAATACCATAGACCATACCATTGACCTACCCTAGATAACACCATAAACCCTACCATTGACCTACCTCAGAGAATACATAAAACCATGCGATTGACCTAACTTAGAGAAAAATCTATAAACCCTACCACTGCCCTAACTTAGCTATGGTCTAAGAATACCATAGACCATAGCATAGGACTAAGAGCTCCAGGGGAAACGCGCTTGATTCCTGCCCGGTTTCATAGAGACAGCGGTGTGGACAGATACATTTTGGGTGCTGCGGCTTATTAAATATAATGCGTGACACTTGCCAGCCCTGTCATAAACCATACCTCAAAGAATACCAAAGACCACACCATTGACCTATGTCAGAGAAGACCACAGACCATACTACCCACCTACCCTACAGAATGCCATCAATTGGTGATGTCGTAGCCTAGTGGTTAAGGTGTTGGACTACCAATTGGAAGACTGTGAGCTCAAATGCCAAGCTGCCACTGCTGGGCCCTTGAGCAAGGCCCTTAACCCTCATTTGCTCAGTTGTAAAAAATGAGATAAAGTTTAAGTCACTCTGTATAAAGGTGTCTGCCAAATGCTGTAAATGACTATGGGTGTCTAATCTTATTGAGATTAGATTAAAAAAAAGCCCAGTGTGCGTGCAGGGTTTCATTCCAAACAAGCAGGAGTCATACCTGATTTCACCTGTTTAATCAGTTGACCTTAGCTTTCAATAGGAAAGCTTGGTTTTGAAATAAAAAACTGTACTGACCCTGGTCTCCTCCAGATAAGACTGGACAACACTATACCAAAGACCAACCTAAGAGAATACCGTAGAACAAACCAATGACAAAACTTTATATCAGTGATATTTAATAGACTTTTTGCAATCAGTGTGAAATCAGTTCTCTTTCATTTCCTCCAGTTACGAAAGCCTGTGAACCAGTTTCTATGACAACAAACATGACATGGACAGGCTGTTAGTTTAATAGCATGTGCTAGTCAGAAGAAGTTTAGCTAATCGGCCGACAGTAGGTCAATATCACATTCTGAATGTAAAAGGGCATTTTAAAATTGCTCAGTACCAGGAGAGGGAATATTAAGAGTGAAAGACAAATTTAATAAGACTAGAATAAGAATAAGTTTTTATTTCCCTTGCTAAAAGCACAATCATAACGTGCTTGTTTTAGTGAAAATGTGGACATTTTGCAGAGTGGTAATGCTAAGCACCACTATGAGGGACACTAAATTAAATGGGTTTAATTTAAATCTTGACACCTGCACAGACTCACCTAGAAATACTACCAACTTCAATGTGTTCTGTAAGGAAAGGGTTTAGGAATAAAAAGCTCAGTTGGCCAAATAAATTGACAAAATTTCACTGTATATAACGAAAAAATGTAGAATTTATTTTATAGTTCAAGGGGTCTGTAGTTTAAAAGGTTTGAGCACCACTACCATAGACTATACAGTCATCCTACTTACTTTACACCTTACCATTAACATCCCTAAAGACAATACCACTGACCCACTGACCATTCTGTAGATCAAGGTCGTTCCATCTAATCTGGAAATGTCTGGTGTGGAGGCAGGTTTTTATTCCAGACAAGCAAATGTCACACCCGAGTCTAATGATCAACCCAAGATCACTCTCACTTTCACTCATTTTCTACCGCTTATCCGAACTACCTCGGGTCACGGGGAGCCTGTGCCTATCTCAGGCGTCATCGGGCATCAAGGCAGGATACACCCTGGATGGAGTGCCAACCCATCGCAGGGCACACACACACTCTCATTCACTCACGCAAGCACACACTAGGGACAATTTTCCAGAGATGCCAATCAACCTACCATGCATGTCTTTGGACCGGGAGAGGAAACCGGGTTACCCTGAGGAAACCCCAGAGGCACAGGGAGAACATGCAAACTCCACACACACAAGGCGAAGGCGGGAATCGAACCCCCAACCCTGGAGGTGTGAGGCGAATGTGCTAACCACTAAGCCACCGTGCCCCCAACCCAAGATCAACTGATTTCAATTGTTAAATCAACTGTGGCTCCTGCTTGATTGGGATAACAACCTGCACCCACACCGGCACTTTGCAGATAAGATTGCACTCCTTGGTCATTGATGATACCATTGATCATACTACAGACAGTAACACCGCGACATTTTGAAAAATCTCCATCAGACAGCAGAAGGTGAGAGACTAAAGGGAAGGTGAAGCTGTTAGAAAGCAAGGGTTGATAGGGATCAATGGGTTCTGGAGGCAGAGCAATAGAGTGGTTACAGTGGGGTTACCCAGTTACAATTGGTTTACCCAGTTACAATTTGGGATGCGCTTATTTCCAGGGATTTCAGAACAGCGTAACAGATATTGCGTCATCGGGCAGGCGTGGCCTATTTGATAATCTAACCCTAACCCTAACCCTAGTTTTTGGTTGTTTATTTGTTTTCAAAAATAGCTTAACTGTAAGATAATAAACCATAATATATAAAATCTACCTGTATGACTGTTTTGTCCTTCAATATCCATCGTAGGTATGCTCTTTTTTGAAAGAAATCATTTTTCCAAGACTTTCAGAAACGCCCACTTTACGTTGTGGTAACGAAACCCCTGGTTTCACATTTAGTGAATGCCGTTACAATGGGGTTACCCAGTTACAGTGGGGTTACCCAGTTACAATGGGGTTACCCAGTTACAATGGGGTCACCCAGTTACAGTGGGGTTACCCAGTTACAATGGGGTCACCCAGTTACAGTGGGGTTACCCAGTTACAATGGGGTTACCCAGTTACAGTGGGGTTATCCAGTTACAATGGGGTCACCCAGTTACAGTGGGGTTACCCAGTTACAGTGGGGTTATCCAGTTACAATGGGGTCACCCAGTTACAATGGGGTTACCCAGTTACAGTGGGTTTACCCAGTTACAATGGGGTTATCCAGTTACAATGGGGTCACCCAGTTACAATGGGGTTACCCAGTTACAATGGGAAGCCTATGCAATGAACTAGCTTTCCTCTTTTCAGTGCCTAGGCGTAGCTGGAAGAGAAAGTCGACAGATATATCCAGTAAAGATGTAATGACATTTCATTTGCCGTCTTATTCTTCAGGGTTAATGATTAGTTTAAAAGTCACATGAGTCTTCTTTTGTTAGAAAGCTGCTCAGTACTTCCCCTTCTTCCTGTTTATGCTTTTTTATGCTCAGAATGTTTTCCATTAACAAAATGCAATTTACGACGCCCTTGATTTTGTAGTCAAATTTCTACAAGCACTAAGAATGTCGTGCTGCATGTACTTTTTTATTTTATTTATTGTCATGAGTCACTGTTTATTTCTGAGTGGTTTTGATCCTTTATTAAATGCAGATAGGTTTCGTAGCTCTGCAGAAAGTACTCACATACACACACACTCACCCACCCACACACACACACACACACACGTTTTAGCATATGTGCAGAGTAAAAAAGAAAATAATAATAATTTCATAATATTCCAACAAAAAGAAATGAAGTACTCATAGTGGGGAAATAAACACTATCCGATCTCTCTCTCTCTCTCTCTCTCTCTCTCTCTCTCTCTCTCTCTCTCTCAGCTATTGCTGTGTTCCTCATGAACTGATATCTAGTGACAAAGCACTAAGCCCAGGGCTTTTCCACAGATTGCAGCTGATTGACCACCTGCATCAAAGCCATCCTGAATGAACGCTGCTGGAACTCATACAGTGTTGAAAGAATTCTGCAGAGTTTAATTATTACAGAGAGAAGTGAAAACTAATGGTGTTTAATCACTGTGTTGCACTAACACATCAGTGACGGGATTTCATTTAGCTCGTATAGTGCCGAAGGGACAGGATGCAGCGATGTAATTAATCTGCACATTGTTTAACTAGCGCTATTGCTGAATTAAAGATAACAGTGTTTAGTTGTGGTCAGAGTGTTTTAATAGCTTGTACATGATAAACTAACAACACTGGTGTTTAATTAACTCATTAATTGTTTATCCAAAACTAAGGGTGTTTAATTATCTTGTTCTTGTTCAGCGTGAGTGATGAACTGCTAAAATGTTTATCTACTGATAGAGATGATAAAATAGCATTGCAAAAATTCTCTGATTACTTTAGATTTTACAGTGACACACACACACACATACACAAATTACTCTCTCTCTAACTAATGTCTCTAACAATCACCATGGCTACATGCCATATGGAATGTGTGTGTGTGTGTGTGTGTGTGTGTGTGAACAGATACTGACGTCAAATACCTCCCAGAGTTTAATGATACACGCACACACAGACAGACAGACAGACAGACACACACACACACATTCTGCCTGACAGACTCTTCTCTGTGTGTGAGCACATTGTCATGCTCACTGCAGTGTCCCATTCAGCACATCCCTCACTTCTTTATCACTGCCTCTCTTTCTGCATTGCTTTCCCCCCTCTTCATCTTTCCTCATCGCTTTTTACTGCAATCTTATTCTTTTCTCTGTTTCTTCATCTCTGTCTCTTCTTATTCCCCTCTCTCTTTCCCTCTTTCTCTTCCTTCCTCCCTTTATATCTCGCTTTCTCCATCCCACCTTCAGCCAAACGTCTCTCTCGCTTGCTGACACCTGTGTTTCTGTCTGTTAATGCCCTGTCATTCAAACAAATGCCCTTGATAACTGCAATCAGCCTAGTCTATGTGTGTGTGTGTGTGTGTGTGTGTGTGTGCGTGTGCGCATTTGTGTGTGCATGCATGTGCATTTACCTTTTGCTAACTCTGTGTGTGGGTATGTGTGTCTATGTCTATTATGTTCTGAAGTGTGTGAGAGTGTGTGTCTGTCTGTGTACACTGACGTCAGTGGGGTGCGCAGTGCGGACATTGAAGGTAAATTGAACAGCCGCACTATTGCAATTACACCCAAGTGCCCAGACCCCTCAACACCCCCCCCTCTCACACACACACACACACACATTCATTCATCTTTTCTTCTCCTTTTCACCCCTCCTTCTGCCAAGCCTGGTCACACAATATCTCCGGAAGTTTATTGCCCAAATATGGACTTCCTGTTAAAGAATCTCTCTCTCTCTCTCTCTCTCTCTCTCTCGCTCTCCATCACATTCTCCCACCCCTCTCGCTATCAGTCTCTCTCTTACTCTCTCCATCACTTTCTCCCGCCCTCTCTTCATCAGAATCATTCATCACAATCGCTCTGCCTTTACTTTTACCATCTTTCTGTTCCTCTCCATCACTTTCTCTTCACCTTTTTCCCCCTATCATTTCTGTACATATGATTTATATGCATTTCTTACACATTTTTTCTCACCCCATCTCTCTTGAACTCAATTAAAATTCAATTCAATTCAAATTTTTTTCAATTTTAGTTTTGAGTAAAAAGATGCTTAGTATATGCATCTCTCTCTCTCGCCCTCTCTCTCGCCCTCTCTCTCTCTTGCCCTCTCTCTCTCTTTCTATCCCTCTCTCCCCCTCTCTCTCCCCCCCTCTCTCTCTCTCTTTCACTCTCTCTCCCTCTCTCTCTCTTTCCCTCCCCCCCTCTCTCTGTCTCTTTCACTCTCTCTCTTTCACTCTCTCTCACTTTTTCTCTCTTTCTCTCTCTCCCTCTTTCTCTTTCTCTCCCTCCTCCCTCCCCCCCTCTCTCTATCTCTCTCTCTCGCTCCCCCCCCTCCTAAGAGTGGCCCCGTTCCATCCACATTGTTCCATTCAGCACAACTTATGTAAGCACAATTGTACCTTATTGTTCAGTGCTGCAGAGCGGTTTCACACGGTGTCTCAACCATTTCCTGTTTATATTAAGACTGCATCAATTTATGGAAATCATTCGAATACAAACATATATTAAAAAAGCAATTAACAGGGCAAGTCTTTTAATTAATTGAGCATGAAACAGGTTTGAAAAAAAAGCTTTTTAAACAGCTGCTGTGTGCAGTCGTATCTTTATTTTTTATAGTAGTTCATTGAACAAATGATTAGCAGCTCCTACAGGCTGTAGAAGAGACATTGTACAATTCATTGTGCACTCATAACATCTGTCTCTAGAGGTCGCTATTACTCCTGCCTGGGCTTCATTATAGCAGTGGAGTGTAGTTTAGCTTTTGCAGTACACAGTGAAATGAGACAACGTTTCTCTAGGACCAGGGTGCTACATGGAACAAAGACAGAGCTAAGGACTTAGTAAGTAGTCCTAGCCACATAAAGTGCATCTGTGCAACCAGGTGAAAACAGTGCAAGACAAGACAAACATTATGCAGGCATAAACCCCACAAATATATAAAAGAATATATGTTCAACAATAGGGGGACACGGTGGCTTAGTGGTTAGCACGTTCGCCTCACACCTCCAGGGTTGGGGGTTCGATTCCCGCCTCCACCTTGTGTGTGTGGAGTTTGCATGTTCTCCCCGTGCCTCGGGGGTTTCCTCCGGGTACTCCGGTTTCCTCCCCCGGTCCAAAGACATGCATGGTATGTTGATTGGCATCTCTGGAAAATTGTCCATAGTGTGTGATTGCGTGAGTGAATGAGAGTGTGTGTGTGCCCTATGATGGGTTGGCACTCCGTCCAGGGTGTATCCTGCCTTGATGCCCGATGACGCCTGAGATAGGCACAGGCTCCCCGTGACCCGAGGTAGTTCGGATAAGCGGTAGAAGATGAATGAATAAATGTTCAACAATATTGCCTGCAGTAATACTATAATGAACACAGTTACATAGCAGCAGGTCCCTGAGATAATGTAAAGGATTAACGACTGAAATATTAGACAGTATGTGTATTTGGTGTATGTCTGTGCAGTCCATACAGGTGATGTGCGTGTGTACGTTGTGCTGAGAACAGTTCAGTTTCAGTTATTGAAATACACACCCTTCCTATATACATACATCAACCTGTTTGCATGCTGTTTTTGCACACTTTTTTGCTCTTTGCACATACTGTCCAACATTTCAGTCATTTGCAGTTTTGCACAATTCTTTATATTATCTCAGGGACCTGCTGCTATGAAACTGTGCTCATTATAGTAGAGGGTGGTATTCCGATTTCTCTGTCAGTCAGATTGATGCTAGCTCATCATTCTTGTCTAGCAGCTAGCAGTCTCCTCTAAGTGTGTATAGCTTCCTGTGACAGATCAGAAGGATACAGTAGAAGCATGTCTTAGCAGAACAAGGAGAAAGATTTATTTATCACATATACATTACAGCAAAGTGAAGTACATTTCATCAAATATTCCAGCTTAGGAAGAGCAAAGGGTGAGCTATGATACAGCCCCTCTGGAGCAGAAAGGGTTAATGATCTTTATCAAGGGCACAACAGTGGCATCTTGGCAGTGGTGGAGCTTGAACCCTGACATTCTGAGCTCCTACTGAGAGCCGTAGCTGATTGTTCTTTGTATCGATAGATTTAGCTTTATGTTTCTCCTAAGATTTAACAGACTTCTGCTGATCGTCTTCTGTCCTCCTCTGGCTAAGACGTATTCAAACCACACTTTTGTATGAACGTGTACTTCAGGTGTTCTTAATAGAATAATCAGTGTGTGGATGTTCCTCTGACTGAATTTAGAGATGCGGGCTCAGATGGTCTTGCTGGATTGAATCCAGTTCACTGGATGTTTAGCACGTGTTGAGTGGAAACACAGCATCTAACACACTGTCTAGTCTTTAATAAACATAATGAAGAACCTGAATAGGATTCATTTTCCTGCACTGCCCTTATTTTATACTCTATTCATTATTCTACAATCTATTCCTCAGCACTGTTCTTGCCAGGTGTGACCTCTGTGTGTGTGTGTGTGTGTGTGTGTGTGAGACACGTGTGTGTGTGTTTGTGTTTTGTCTTTCATCAGTGGGTTGTCCCAATTTCACTGATAAAGTATAGGAAGATCTTGCTCTCTCTCTCTCTCTCTCTCTCTCTCATTCACTCTCAGTTTTTGATGTCAGTGTTCTCTTGACAAAAGAGGTCCTTGTACTGAGAGCCTGAAAGACGGAGACACGCTTTAGGAAATAACCTTGATCGTCTTTTTGCAAAGGAAAACACCGGACGCGTGTGTGTGTGTTTGCGTGTGTGTGTAGCCCAAGGCCATCATTTGAGTTGTGACTCACAGGGAGAACACATTTCTCAGAGAGTTTAATGCTAGAGCTGTTAATCTTTTCACCTGAATCATATAAGCAGATGGATGACCTGAAAGACGACGAGGGTTGGCGACAGAACAGGAGAATTCCAACCTGCAGAACAAAACAGTCATAGCTTGAATTAACCCTTACACTGCTGAGGACATGAGGACAAGCAGGTGGTAGATCAGCATGGAGAGCAAACACAGAGACACAAGAGAAGCTGTTGATCTTTAATAAAGACTGATTTGCAAACTCGGTACACACACGCGCACACACACACACACACACACACACACACTCTTTCTTCCTTCTGCTTTACAACCTCTGCATTGACACACACATCTGACCATGTCAATATGACCATTACAAACACCATACACACACACAGAGACACACACAGAGACTCACACACACACACACACGTTGTCCGAGTAAAAAAAGGTTGTGTCTGTGATCTGAAGAAAACCACACCTGTGGTGAAGCATGGTGTTGGGAGCATCATGATGTGGGGCTGCTTCTCTAGAAACATGAATGGAGAAATGGAGCTGGATCATATTAGAGGACAATATCATTTCATCTGGGAAAAGAATGGATTTTTCAACAAGACAACAATCCCAAAACATACAGCAAAAATAAATTAAGAAGGCCTTGAGTTCCTTCAGCACTCAAATGAATCTCTTGTGTCATCTGGCAGAAAACACACACCCACACACACTTTCTCCCACTTGTATGTTCTCCAAAACAATTTCACCTCCAGCTAAGGGAGGCAATCAGGTCCACTTCACAAACTATTTACTTTTAATCAGCTTCCTGCAAGCAGCAACATTGCAATGCCCAGAAGAACCCTCTGTTGACGTCACCGGCTCGGGAGCTGACCAAGTGGTTTTCTTGAACAGGGGACTGTCCTTGCTGGAAAAAACAAAAAAAAAAACATTACCGGAGACTCTGGACCTCAAGCTCGAGGCTGAAACATGGTGATTTGCTGTATGGTGTCATTCAGCATGTCAAGACATTAGGAATGTTTAGATTTTCATTAGAATTTCACTGTTATGAATAAAGTCCTGTTATGTCTGGACATCAGAAGGGTTTTTAACATGCTGCTGTGTGTACAGTGAGAGAGCAGGATGTGGGGAAATGAGCTAGAGCTAGCAGACACAAGCTCAAGAACTCATAACTAAACAACAAAATTAAAACACAAAAGCAAAACAAAAGACACAATAAAATCAACACACCAGAAAAATCTAAACTCAACAGCAAAAAACAAAAAAAAAATCAAAAACAAAAAAATCAACAAAACAACAAGAAAATACAATGTCAAAACACAACAGAAAAATCTAAACACAACACCAAAACAAGAAATTAAAAACACAACAAAATAAAAAAAAAACAAAAAAACAGCAAAATCAAAACCAAACAAGAAAATCAAAGGCGTAACAAAATCAAAACACAACAGCAAAACAAAAGACAGCAAAATCAAAAACACAAGAAGATCAAAAAAAAGACAGCAAAATAAAATAAAAACATAAGAAAATAAAAAAAACAAAAAAGCAAAACAACAGACACAAAAAAAAACAAAACACAACAGAAAAATCTAAACAACAACATTCATTCATTCACTCATCTTCTACCACTTATGCGAACTACCTCGGGTCACGGGGAGTATACAACCTCAGTAAGCAAGAACCCTGTCGCTTTTGCATGCGTTGACTGAGTATCTTCATCTGAAATCAATCTAAACTGCTTTCAGTGTAGTTACATGATTAAGGATCGGGGACATCTGCAATCTTATTGCCACACAAATTGTCTAATCCTTTTAGAAAAGTCTGAATTTCACAGAACATTACCTTCTATATTTTCACCAAACAAACTCTCACCGTAATAACCGTCCTCTTCGAATCGATCGTATAGTAATGCGATAACTAAGGCGTAATTAACTGTGTCACTGGCTGTGTGTTTTTGTGTTGTTTTTATTGCTATTGTGGCCATTTCTGAAGTAATTCAGGCAAATTACGGATATACTTTATTTAAATTGCCCACTGAAATCCATTACACATGACATTCCTGAATCCAAATACTAACACATGCAGTTTTTTTTTTTGTATTATTTTATCTTTTATATCTTTTATAGACAATAAAGTTTCTTATGGTTCTTACTGTATATCTTAGCTTTACATTATAAAGGTGGCACCTTGAAAAGCCCTTTGCTCGGAATGTCAGCTAGTTTCTATCAATTCAATTCAATTTTATTTGTATGGCGCTTTTAACAATGGACATTGTCTCAAAGCAGCTTTACAGAACATAAGAAATATAGTACAAAAATTTTAAGATTAATTTTAGACTTTTATTTAAATGTGTTTGTATTTATCTCTAATAAACAAGTCTGAGGTGACTGTGGTGAGGAAAAACTTCCTTAGATGGAAGAGGAAGAAACTCTGAGAGAAACCAGACTCAAAAGGGAACCTCATCCTCATTTAGGTGACACTGGAGGGTGTGATTATAAACTGTTATAAACACCAGAGAGTTTTATTATGAATAATGTCCTTTCTACAGTCAGATGTAGTCTGATAATTGTGTATTGATTAGTAGGTTGTTGTCCTCAGAGACCACATGGAGTTGGTATCTTCTCTTTAAATGTCCGATATCTTCATGAGCTGATACATCACTAGATGCCTCAGGATCAAATAGAAATGGAAAAAACCTAGTGATTGGTTCCCAGGTTTTTGTATTGATTTTATGAAGATAGTTATTGAGAAATTACGAGAAACATAAGTTTCCAAAGATTTATTTAAGACGCAAAAACACAGAAACATTTCAGTGCATATGTTTCAGTGTACATTTCCGGCGCCTCAGGAGGGGGAAGCAGTGCCCTGCTCACACTGTTTACAGTGGGAGTGGGAATCTGCTGACTTCGACTGGGGACATCCTCGGACGGTAGAAGGAGTACTTCGAGGTTCTCCTCAACCCCACCGACATGTCTTCCATTGAGGAAGCAGAGGCTGAGGGCTCAGTTGTGGACTCGTCGATTCCCCAAGCTGAGGTCACTGAGGTAGTTGAGAAGCTCCTCAGTGGCAAGGCACCGGGGGTGGATGAGATCCGCCCTGAGTACCTCAAGTCTCTGGATGTTGTGGGGCTGTCTTGGTTGACACGCCTCTGCAATGTCGCATGGAGGCTGGGGACAGTGCCTCTGGACTGGCAGACTGGGGTGGTGGTCCCTCTGTTTAAGAAGGGGGACCGGAGGGTGTGTTCCAACTACAGGGGGATCACACTCCTCAGCCTCCCCGGAAAAGTCTATGCCAGGGTACTGGGGAGGAGAATTCGGCCGATAGTCGAACCTCGGATTCAGGAGGAACAATGCGGGTTTCGTCCCGGTCGTGGAACACTGGACCATCTCTATACCCTCGCCAGGTTGCTGGAGGGTTCATGGGAGTTTGCCCAACCAGTCCACATGTGCTTTGTGGATCTGGAGAAGGCATTTGACTGTGTCCCTCGTGGTGACCTGTGGGGGGTGCTCTGGGAGTATGGGGTCCGGGGCCCTCTGCTAAGGGCTGTCCGGTCCCTATATGACCGGAGCAGGAGTTTGGTTCGCATTGCCGGCAGTAAGTCAGACTTGTTCCCGGTGCATGTTGGACTCTGGCAGGGCTGCCCTTTGTCACCGGTCCTGTTCATTATCTATATGGACAGGATTTCTAGGCGCAGTCGGGGGCCGGAGGGAGTCTGGTTTGGGGACCACAGGATTTCGTCTATGCTTTTTGCAGATGATGTTGTCCTGTTGGCTTCCTCAAATCAGGACCTTCAGCGTGCACTGGGACGGTTTGCAGCCGAGTGTGAAGCGGCGGGGATGAGAATCAGCACCTCCAAGTCTGAGGCCATGGTTCTCAACCGGAAAAGGGTGGCTTGCCCCCTTCAGGTTGGTGGAGAGCTCCTGCCTCAAGTGGAGGAGTTTAAGTATCTTGGGGTCTTGTTCACGAGTGAGGGAAGGATGGAGCGGGAGATCGACAGGCGGATCGGTGCATCTTCTGCAGTGATGCGGTCGATGTACCGGTCTGTTGTGGTGAAGAAAGAGCTGAGCCGCAAGGCGAAGCTCTCTATTTACCAGTCGATCTACGTTCCTACCCTCACCTATGGTCATGAGCTTTGGGTCATGACCGAAAGGACAAGATCCCGGATACAGGCGGCCGAAATGAGTTTCCTCCGCAGGGTGGCTGGGCGCTCCCTTAGAGACAGGGTGAGGAGCTCGGTCACCCGGGAGGAGCTCAGAGTAGAGCCGCTGCTCCTCCACATCGAGAGGAGTCAGCTAAGGTGGCTCGGGCATCTGTTCCGGATGCCTCCTGGACACCTCCCTGGGGAGGTGTTCCGGGCATGTCCAACCGGGAGGAGGCCCCGGGGAAGACCTAGGACACGCTGGAGGGACTATGTCTCTCGGCTGGCCTGGGAACACCTCGGTATTCCCCCGGAAGAGCTGGAGGAAGTGTCTGGGGAGAGGGAAGTCTGGGCATCCTTGCTTAGACTGCTGCCCCCGCGACCCGGCCCCGGATAAGCGGTAGAAAATGGATGGATGGATGGATGGATTTCAGTGCAGCAATGATTAACAAATCATGACAAGTTCCTGACATTACTGCGCTAAACATGTACTTATACATGAGTATACATACTGTATGTGTGGCATGTTATCTGACATGAATACATTTGGATCTGTCTGAAAATATTTGCTTATGGATCAAAATTCCCACAAATTCCACACACCTTCAGCTCCACCGCTGTCCGACCCACGAGAATAACCTTAACCAACTGTACCAAAACAAGCAGGTGAGAATTAAATGTCTTTCTCAAAGACCCAACAATTGCAGCTTGGTTGTATTTGGAAATGAGAAAGACTGATTTATAAAATATGATGCAATCTAGGAAAATGCTATTGATGTACCAAAACAGCTAAGAAACCATAAACATATTTCACCAAATCTGTTTTATTAAGGAGCGGGTTTAGCGTACGTTCATATGCAAATATGGAGTGATTCGGTGCAGCGACTACCAATAGGAGTGAAGCCAGAAGAGACCACGTGATCCTTCACAAACACCAAATCTCCCTACAGATTGTTTCATTTTAGCCGCAAGAAAACTGATTTAGAATATTAGTTGCTTCAACCACTGATAAAGGTTATTACTATGGCAACCGGTAGTAGAAAAGACGACTGTTATTACTACTACTACTAATGGATTTATAGTACAGCGACTGTGGAAATAAAAATCACTTTATATGCTAAGCTAAGTGTGACAACCTTACAAATTCAGTACTATATGTTGTGCAAAATGTCTCCATGTGTAGGGTTTTTTCAGAAATCTCTTGCGATATGAATAAATAGCATAATATGTTTAAATGATACTTCTATTCTATGCTATTCTATTGTATTATATTATATATGTGTAGTTGATGGAGTTGAAGCTCTCCGCAGTGTAAAGAATGTTAATCTTTATGCAGATCTCAATGGATTAGCATAAGTGCATAAGTTAGCATATTGAAGTGCCCTTAGTGGACCCACATACCCCGTCTTGCCCTCGCAGCTGCTGTTTGTAATCAGTGTTGTGGTTTTCTGGATACACGTCAGAGCACCATCACATTCCTTAAGCTGTAGTTAGCATATTATTTGCAAAAATGTTTTAGTGGATTATGCTATGCTAGTATATATAGAGAACATATAATTTAGGGGAAAAAAACAAGTCCACAGAAGGTTTAGGCTGAGCAAGAAACCATAGACGACATCTTTGGTTAAAGTACTGACTTGCATCAGTTGCCCTGGGCAACAAGAAGGAAGTCAGCTCAAGGGCATGGGAAGTGACAGGTCCTGGATTTCTGCTGTATGTCTGCTGTCATAAATATATTTCTATTCTGCACTCTAGTGAGTTAATGCATGAAATGACACGCTGTCATCACCATACAGCTCTTCAGATCAGACACTCTTCCTGGTTTACAAATATTTACATCAACTCTGATCTCTTCATGTCTGTTCCTTATATGGGCATTGTTTCCTGTTGCCCTGTTGCTACTAGTTTCCAGTCTGCCTGCTTCTCTGCTATAAACGTTCTTGTAAATCCAGCCGAATAAATACTTTTCAGCACACAATTACATTTCGTCCTTTGCCCAATTATACTTGTTATTGTATACTTTTGGGTTGTTATTTCTTGTTATTTCTAATAAATATACATGTTTATTGAAAGAGTATAGAAAGGACATTATTTATAATCCTACTCTCCGGTGTGAGGATGAGGATGGGTTCAGGTTTCTTCCTCATATCAGGTTTCTTCCTCATATCGTCTCAGGGAGTTTTTCCCCAGGCTTGCTCGTAAGGGATAAATATAAATATAATATAATTTTTTTTTAATCTGAATTTATATGTTTTTTTGAAGCTGCTTTTGAGAAGTCCAGTGTTAAAAAAGCGCTATGCAATTATAATGAATTTGAATTGAATTCGGTGTTGACTACAAATCTATTTTTATTAAAAAACAAATGTTTTTTCAGTCGTTCATTTTAGATTTTAAGAGAAATGTAATCACTTTTTAATATACATCTCAATAATCAAGGCATTACACCGATGTACCTTTTTATGTTGACTGTTATTCTTGTCCTCGTTGATGTCTGAGAGAAATGGTATACAATGATAATAAATGATAATAAATGATAATAAATGAGCTTACCTTACCTTAAAGTCTGCCCAGAGGAACCATCCAAATTCAATTCAATTTATTTTATAGTGCTTTTAACAATGGGCATTGTCTTAAAGCAGCTTTACATACTTTAAAGTACAGAAACATAGGATAAAAATGGTAAAGTTTAAGATAAAGTTACTATTTATCTTTAACATTTATCCCAAATGAGCAAGCCTGGGGTGATGGTAGTGAGGAAAACCTCCCTGAGATGATATGAGGAAGAAACCCTGAGAGAAACCAAACTAAGAAGTGAACCTCATCCTCATTTGAGTGACACTGGACAGGAAATAATGTCAATGTAAATAATGTCATTTCTACAACAGTTTGTAGTTGAGTGGAATTGTGCAACCAAGAGCTCCCGAGGGACCAAAAAGTCAGCATAATTTCTGAGTTTGTTACAGACTTATCACTAATTCCTTCCAGCTGAAATATTCAAATGTTCACTGATGAAGACCCGAGCATAAAGCTGACCGATGCAACAGCAGTTCAAAGATGGCCTCAGAAGATAGTCTCCCAAGTGGTCCCTTGAAGAACCCCTGAGGAACCCTTTTTATGAACACCACATTCCACACCACTCAAGACATCCTTGGATAGCTAATGTTTCTTCTTGAAAGGTTTCTTCTCTTAAGCAGTGTCCCAAATGGAGCACTACACACTACAGTATGTACTTAGACAACTGTACTCCATAGTCTATGAATTTTAGAAAGCTAGTATTGCATTAAATGGAATGCTTATGGCATACAATGAATGTTTTTTTTTTTCTGAAATCTGGATGTCCACATATTTATTATTATTTTCAACTTAGTCAAGTCAAGTCAAGTCAAGTCAAGTCAAGTCAAGTCAAGAGTCAAGAAGCTTTTATTGTCATTTCAACCATATATAGCTGTTGCAGTACACAGTGAAATGAGACAATGTTTCTCCAGGATCATGGTGTTACAAAAAACAAAGACAGGGCTAAGGACTTGTAAGTAGTCTTAGCCACATAAAGTGCAACCTGGTGCAAACAGTGCAGGACAAGACAGACAAGACAGTGCTGGACAAAAGACATTGCAGACAAAAGGTTACAAGACAATACACAAAATACAAAAAAGACAGTACCCAAAAGACAGTAAATAAAAAACAGACCAGTGTCAATACTGTATATAAATACTGTAAGTTCAAACAATATTGCGTGCAGTAAAACTTACGTAGGTCTTATTAGCCGTGTTTCAGGATAAAAGCCAATACTGACTGTAAACATTTTCCTTTCCTATAAAACCTTTAAACACCTGGTTAAACATCTGGACATGTGCATCAGTGCAGATGTATTGCTTTGTTAAGTGTCTTTGACAGTATTTAGACAGATTGATGCATTTTTCTGGATGTCTGACGTTGTATTCCTGTGTATGTGTCCTCTCGAGGTACAGAAGGTGAAGTTCCATGATATAAAAGTCTTTTTTTTTTTTTTTGGATTGGTGTTTGGCGTCAGCAAGGACCTCTAGTCCGCTAGTCCACTAGTCTCATATTACAGGAAACACGGAGGAGGAGGAAGAAGAGGCGGAGGAGGTGGAGGTGTAGGAGGAAGACATGAATACTTTGAAGTCCATAGTCCATGCATGACCACTTGAGACTGCATTTCAGTATCACTCGGACTTGTGTGTAATATTTCGACGAGCTTGACGATAGTGGTCATCGGCTGCTGTGTTATTGTCACGTTTATTTCACACTTTGACTTCAGGGTAGAGGTACACACCAAGACTGGGCGGAAAAAATATAATAAAAAGATCTCTTAGTGCAAGAAAATTCAGTATTCCTCGTAAGTCAGATTTCTTTATGGGTTCCACGTTCAGGATTATTGTGTGTAGTTCAGTCCTCTGATCTGAGGTTGCCAGATTTCTGTCTACATTTATATTTATAGCATTAAGTACAGTAGACACCCTTAACATTTATCTGTTTATACATCTGAAGGATAGGAGCCTTGCTGAAGGGCCCAACAGTGGCAGCTTGGTAGCTCAAAACTTTATGATCAGTAGTCCAACATCTTAATCACTGAGCTGAGATGATCACCTTCAAACATAACTACCTGATTACTTTAATTAAAAAATAGAAAATGCATACTAAAGAAAGAAGTAGCATATTTTTCCTTCGCTGTTATGCAAGATGTAATATACTATATATCAGGGGCGGCCAACCTGCAGCTCCGGAGCCGCATGCGTCTCTTTGCCTGGTTTCATGCGGCTCTTACTTTCATACCGAAGTTTGTATTTGTGTCTTTTTAATATGTGTGTTCGCTTCGCTTGAGTTCAATATGGTATTTTCATCAAACGTGCATGTGAGTGGGATGAAAATACCTCAAAGTTTCCTAGTAGGATCAAGATCATTTGAGTAAACAATTTGTGTCAAGTTCGCTCTCAAAATGGCAGAAAAAAAAAGGTGATGTTCATATGTGCCCATGTGTATGATGTGGCTCTTTGTGGTAACACAGTAAAAATGTGGCTCTTGGTGTCAGGACTCTGCCCGGACTTTGGCCATGTGCCTTTTTGTTTATGTTCTGTGTTCACGTGTCTGCTCCGCCCTTGTCTTTTCCTCCCCGCCTCTGCACACATGTCCCTCATGTCTGATTAATTATTTGTATTATTTAATTGAGCCGCGTTGCCTTGTGCAGCACGGAATCCTCTGTTGTCTACGTCTGGTTTTGTCTTTGTCCTGTTTCATGTTTTTTAGTTAATAAATCCCTTTTGTTTTTGTTAAGCTGTCCTGCGTTTGGGTCCGTTTTATCCTGCGTCCCGTGACACTTGGTCTCTGACTGGTTGGCCACCCCTGGTCTATATAATATGTAATATACATTTTATTATATATTTTAGCATTTTAAAATATATCTTGCTGTTCTGAGTTGAGATATAAATATAAAAGAGGATTTTATTAGAAATCTAATAAAAGAGGTTGTAACGTGTGAAGGATCAACACTGAAATTGTAACGTGCACAGGATAAAATGTATTTCATAAATTTTTTCATTTGCTATTATAGTTTTTTTCTATAAAAAAAACAATAATATAATATGTTTTGTTCAAAAAACATGAACAACACGAATTTATCATTTTATTTACCATTTTTTAAATTATGAACAAAAAAAAGTGCAATGCCTCAGATTAAGACGCAAAAAAATATTATAGACCTATAAATGAAAGATTTAGGATTTATTAATTCATAAAGAGTGAATATTTATTTATTTATTTAATATTGTATTGCACAAGAAAAATATGCTTAAGCTGATTCATGGGCAAGCCCTAATTTATAACAAAGTATTAAACTCCAGGTTTATAGCATCACCTTTGGCTACTCGTGGATGTGAAATGGATTTTAATTTAGAGTCTTGGGGATGGAGATAGACTGCTGTTTTTTTAATGAACGTCTGTGAACCTAGAGGGAATGAATTATTTGTACAGCATGTGATAGCAGAACAGTGCTGCTCTTTCCTCTGCACTTCCTGCACTGTAAAGCACCTGATTCTGTTCATTCACAGCTAATTAGTGTGTCAAGAAGTGAGAAAAAGGAATAAATACCAATCCCTAAAGCTGGCTTGAACGGGTTTGGACATCAGGTAGGGTCATCATGGTGCACGGTAAGCACGGTAGCACTCATGACTTCAGATATTTTTTAATCAGTAGAAAGAGATAAATTATTTTCTGACCACAAGTCTGATATAAAATGCGTCTGTCGGCTTTGTCGTGGAAGTACAAATACAAAAATGTTATTAAATTCGATTCAATATATTTGTATAGTTTTTATATAGTATTTGTATTGTTCAGGTTGGTGGAGAGCTCCTGCCTCAAGTGGAGGAGTTTAAGTATCTTGGGGTCTTGTTCATGAGTGAGGGAAGGATGGAGCGGGAGATCGGTGTATCTTCTGCAGTGATGCGGTCGATATACCGGTCTGTTGTGGTGAAGAGAGAGCTGAGCTGCAAGGCGAAGCTCTCTATTTACCAGTCGATCTATGTTCCTACACTCACCTATGGTCATGAGCTTTGGGTCATGACCGAAAGGACAAGATCCCGGATACAGGCGACCAAAATGAGTTTCCTCCGCAAGGTGGCTGGGCGCTCCCTTAGAGATAGGGTGAGGAGCTCGGTCACTCGGGAGGAGCTCAGAGTAGAGCTGCTACTCCTCCACATCGAGAGGAGTCAGCTGAGGTGGCTCAGGCATCTGTTCCGGATGCCTCCTGGACACCTCCCTGGGGAGGTGTTCCGGGCATGTCCAACCGGGTGGAGGCCCCGGGGAAGACCTAGGGACTATGTCTCTCGGCTGGCCTGGGAACACCTCGGTATTCCCCCGGAAGAGCTGGAGGAAGTGTCTGGGGAGAGGGAAGTCTGGGCGTCCCTGCTTAGACTGCTGCCCCCGCAACCTGGCCCCGGATAAACAGTAGAAAATGGATGGATGGATGGATGGATATTTGTATAGTGTTTTTAACAGTGCACATTGTCTCAAAGCAGCTTTACAGATGTACAGAAATGGAAGAAAAAAATGTAAAAATAAAATAATTCATTCATTCATTCATTCATTCATTCATTCATCTTCTACCGCTTATCCGAACTACCTCGGGTCACGGGGAGCCTGTACCTAATAAAATAATTAAAAAATATATAAATAAATAAATGAATACATACATTTAAAGTTTGAAATTAATTTAAAGATTAAAATTTAAAATAGTATTTATCTCTAACATCTATCTTTAATGATCAAGCCTGAGGTAGACTGTGGTGATGAAAAGCTCCCAGAGATGATATGATGAAGAAACCTTGAGAGGAACCTCATCCTCATTTGGGTGACACTGGACAGGAAATAATGTAAATGTCAATAATGTCCTTTCTACAACAGTTTATATTAGTGCAACTGAGAGCTCCTGAGGAACTAATGAGTCAGCACAAACTCCAAGTTTCACCATGGACCTAACACTAATTCCTTCCTATTAAAGTCTTCAAATGATTGCTGAAAACGCTGAAGACACAGACCACAGACAGACCACAGACAGACCACAGACAGACCACAGACAGACCACAGACAGACCACAGACAGATCACAGACAGATCACAGACAACGATGAAACAGGGACAAGGACTCCGTGAAGCAACATGCAACACTGAGGGAATAATTAGGCAGGGAACTTAGACACATTAGGATCAGGTGAGTAAAGGCAGGAAACAATCATTCATTCATTTATTTCGCTTATCCGAACTACCTCGGGTCACGGGGAGCCTGTGCTCAGGCGTCTCAGGCGTCATTGGGCATCAAGGCAGGATACACCCTGGACGGAGTGCCAACCCATCACAGGGCACACACACACTCTCATTCACTCACGCAAGCACACACTACGGACAATTTTCCAGAGATGCCAATCAACCTACCATGCATGTCTTTGGACCGGGGGAGGAAACCGGAGTACCCGGAGGAAACCCCCAAGGCCTGGGGAGAACATGCAAACTCCACACACACAAGGTGGAGGCGGGAATCGAACCCCCAACCCTGGAGGTGTGAGGCGAACGTGCTAACCAATAAGCCACCGAAGAATCAGGGACATGAAATCAACAGGACCCAACACTCCACCTGTAGCATGAAAGAGGAATAGCCTTGATCATTCTTTACACTGAGATTTTAAAAACATGATCCAAACACAAAACCTAAAGAAAGGAAAACCTCATTAATCACAACGCCTGATCTTCTCCATATCATGATAAACCTACCAAGGTCTGAATAAGTTGTTTATGAATCTCACCATCTCATCTCCAGCTCATTCTGGCCCTCTGATATTTTACACAAACAAATTTAATGTGGGTTAAGGGCATTGCTCACAGACCCAGGAGATGCAGATTGGTGGCTCTTGGATTCAAACTCACAACCTTCCTATCAGTTGTCCAACACTATAACCACTGAGCTACCACATCCCCACTAGCTCTGGTAATAACAACTTCCAGTCAGTGTCAGTGTGATGGGTGTTTTTCCCTCTGTTGGATTTTAAATGCTTGAATTTTAGTGGTTGATTTTAGAAGCATATGAACGAGCATTGGGGCATCTCAGAGAGGAGAAATGGGGTTGATTTCACCATTTACTCTGAAGATAGAAACATTTGTGTGGGGAAAAAAACTTTTCTATGAATATATTGTGTCTACTTGTGCAGATAAAAACAGAAATCTTTATGAAAACCTGCCTATATAACTACCTATATTAATAGCATAATATAAATATAATTGAAGTCACACTGTTTGTTGTTGTTTTGGAAGATGACTGTTTGGTAGCTTACTCCTTTCTTTCTTTTCCCTTCCCACCTGAAGCCTTTATTGTTTACTCAATTGCTTTTTGCTTAATGGGTTGATCAGACCGTAGATTGGACTCATTCGTGGATTTTCTACTGATTGGTCACTTGGCTTTGAATCAACGTTTGTCCAACTCACGTGCAGCCCTTATCACGTTTGAGCTTGTCTCAGATATCCAGTCACTGTAGAGTTTAATTCCAACCCTGCTCCTGCTGTCAGACATTTATTTATTTTGTTTAGTTAGTCACGCATCCTAATGTGAAGGATTCATCAGTGAAATGAGTCTGTGTGTGAGCGAGCGTTGCGATATCACTGCAGGGTGACGATACATTAAAGACAGTCTTTATTTTGATGTGCAGAAACCCAGGGGATTCTTCAAAGCTCTGATTCAAGACACACTCACTGATTCATAGTGTTTATAGCGTTTGATGAAGCCTTTCCGGTCGAAAAAAAAAGATGAAGAACATTTTTATTGCAGCAGCCTGATGAAGAGATCACTTTCTGTAGAGAAAGGGCTTTTGCGTCACGGCCTTTCGGGCCTAATTGAGACATGATGAGGAAGCAGCACGAAAAGTTTTTCGTGCAGTACATCGTTGCAGAGTCATTAAACAAATGGACGCCATGCATTTTCCCTATCTCTGTTTCAAATAGAACATGCACTCTGCCAAGCCTGGACAAAATAATTCACACATCTACATTACTCAACAAATGCACCTTATTTTAAAGGTAAAACTGCAAAGTGTACATGTAATGTCTCCAATCATCTCTCTAGAACAGTACTGGACATCTTTACCACTTCTAATAGGAAATATGCTGTCTGATTGTGTAACTATCTGATTAACTATCTGATTATTTTGTAAACAAATCCAACGAGAGGACAATTATCCAGTCCTGGTCAAGCACCAAAAGCTGTAGAGCTTCTATACAAAGTAATCTAAAGCGACTCTACTGTATACGTTGAGTGATAACCAGGTAAATCAAACAGGAAGTAACGAATACAACAGGATGTAATAAATATAACTACAAATATAACCATCATGATTTGCATAGAAATTCAAATCGACGGAGTGCCAACTCATCACAGGGCACACACACTCTCATTCACAAACTACGGACAATTTTCCAGAGATGCCAATCAACCTACCATGCATGTCTTTGGACCGGGGGAGGAAACCGGAGTACCCGTTGGAAACCCCCGAGGCACAGGGAGAACATGCAAACTCCACACACACACAAGGTGGAGGCGGGAATCGAACCCCGACCCTGGAGGTGTGAGGCGAACCACTAAGCCACCGTGCCCCCCTCCAAGCCAAGTCAAGAAGCTTTAATTGTTATGTCAACCATATATAGCTGACACAGTACATAGTGTAATGAAGCAAAGTTCCATGGTGCTACCTAAAACAAGACAGAGCTAAGGACTTAAAGTAAGTTGTCCTAGCCACATAAACTGCATCGTGTGCAACCTAGTGCAAACAGTGTGAGACAAAAGACTGTGCAAACCAACAATACTTAATACTACAGGACAAAATACACAAACTATAACGCTGACCAATGTGCATTCATTCAGTACATTGTGCAAAAATTGAGGAATCTGAACAAAGAAGGTTCTCGTAACATATTAGAAACTTGTAAACTTGTGTAATAGCAGCAGGTGGATGAGCTAAAAATCATAAAGTTTGAAATGTAAATTTATCCCTCTTAGTGAGTGAACATTAGTGAGGAAAAACACATGAAAAAAGGGAACCTCGTGATCATCCGGTTGACACCAGAGTGTACCATTATAATTATTTCCCTTCTACAGTTGTGTTCAAAATTATTCAACCCCCACTGAAATTGATTGTTTTGGTCGGTTTGACATTGATTATGATCATTCAGTCATCCTGCTTACAATTAAATCAAAGAGGCACATGTAGGTCAGACAAATATAACATAACATTTATAATGAAATAACCACAAATGTCTTTTCTGAGCTCACATCATTATCAGTTTTATTCAACCCCCAAGTGACATTCAATCTTAGTACTTAGTACAACATCCTTTTACAGTTATAACAGCTTTTAAACGTGAAGCATAGCTTGACACAAGTGTCTTGCAGCGATCTACGGGTATTTTCGCCCATTCATCATGGGCAA
Organism: Tachysurus vachellii; assembly: GCF_030014155.1. NCBI lineage: Eukaryota > Metazoa > Chordata > Actinopteri > Siluriformes > Bagridae > Tachysurus > Tachysurus vachellii. Next base: position 6,060,828 of record NC_083473.1, on the reverse strand, counting down.
AAGCCTCCAGTTCAGTCACATTCTTAGGCTTGCGCACTGCAACTGCTTTCTTTAAGTCCCACCAGAGGTTCTCAATCGGATTTAAGTCTGGTGACTGCGATGGCCACTTCAAAATGTTCCAGCCTTTAATCTGCAACCATGCTCTAGTGGACTTGGAGGTATGCTTGGGATCATTGTCCTGTTGAAAGGTCCAACGTCTTCCAAGCCTCAGGTTTGTGACGGACTGCATCACATTGTCATCCAATATCTTCTGGTACTGAAGAGAATTCATGGTACCTTGCACACGCTGAAGCTTCCCAGTACCTGCAGAAGCAAAACAGCCCCAAAGCATGATTGACCCCCCGCCATGCTTCACAGTAGGCAAGGTGTTCTTTTCTTGTTCTTCCTCCTCCAAACATAGCGTTGATCCATGGGCCCAAACAGTTCTAATTTTGTTTCATCAGTCCACAGAACACTATCTCAAAACTTCTGTGGTTTGTCCACATGACTTTTGGCATACTGCAGTCGACTCTTCTTATTCTTTGGGGACAGCAAGGGGGTGCGCCTGGGAGTTCTGGCATGGAGGCCTTCATTACGCAGGGTGCGCCGTATTGTCTGAGCAGAAACTTCAGTACCCACATCTGACAAATCTTTTCTCAGTTCCTCAGCAGTCACACGGGGACTTTTCTCCACTCTACGCTTCAGGTAGCGCACAGCAGTCGAAGTCAGCATCTTCTTTCTGCCACGACCAGGTAGCGTTTCAACAGTGCCCTTTGCCTTGAATTTGCGAATGATGCTTCCTATGGTGTCTCTTGGTATGTTTAACATCTTTGCAATCTTCTTATAGCCATTGCCCTTCCTGTGAAGAGTAATCACCTGTTCTCTTGTCTTCCTGGACCATTCTCTTGACCTCACCATGTTTGTAACCACACCAGTAAATGTCTAGAAGGAGCTGAGTATCACAGTCATTTTAAAGCTGACTAATTGGTGCTTATTAGGCTTTATTGCTGCTCCCTGATATCCACAGGTGTTTTCAATACCTGATTGAAAACACTTCATTGAACCTCTGTTCTTCAGAGTGGTAGTCTTTAAGGGGTTGAATAATTATGTCAATGAAGAATTCACAAAAGAAACATTTACTACTGTATTACAAAACTAATTGATGTCATTTTAGTTGCATATGGTTCTTTAAGAAGTCCTTGTAGGATTTCATTCTGAATACAATTACAAATGTACACTAAATTCCCTAAAACCATTTACAGCATTGGGGGTTGAATAATTTTGAACACAACTGTATATCCGAACACTATAACCTCAAGTGCAAAATGGTGAAACCGGGAGCTTTTGAGAAACTTTCGAGTGTGAGCATTAGCTTCCTTGCAGTGGTAATTCTTTGCAAGAAACTCATTTTTGCATCATCTTTAATAGAAAATAATAGAAATAATGTTATTTGTTTGTGATGACTGTTTTACTAGATTGTGGTTCCTGTTACTAGTTTAAGTAGATTTTTCATGTGTGTACAAACAAGGAGCACAAGGATTTGGGGGAGATTCCAAATTTTAGAACCTCAAATTTCAGATTCTATATTTTATTTGTCACATATAAAGTTATACACCGATTAGACATTACCTTATGAACACTCCCAGCATGGAGTTATAAGCACACCTGGGAAATGAACGGTGCAGCAGGTGCAGTTGTTAGAGCAGTATACACTCACCGGCCACTTTATTAGGTACACCTTACTAGTACCGGGATGGACCCCCTTTTGCCTTCAGAACTGCCTTAATCCTTCGTGGTATAGATTCAACAAGGTACTGGAAACATTCCTCAGAGATTTTGGTCCATATTGACATGATAGCATCACGCAGTTGCTGCAGATTTGTCGGCTGCACATCCATGATGCGTATCTCCTGTTCCACCACATCCCAAAGGTGCTCTATTGGACTGAGTCCAATAGAGGTGACTGTGTGACTGGTGACTGTGGAGGCCATTTGAGTACAGTGAACTCATTGTCATGTTCAAGAAACCAGTCTGAGATGATTCGTGCTTTATGACATGGCACGTTATCCTGCTGGAAGTAGCCATCAGAAGATGTGTACACTGTGGTCATAAAGGGATGGACATGGTCAGCAACAATACTCAGGTAGGCATCGCAGTTCAGAGATGCTCTTCTGCATATCTCAGTTGGTTATTTGAGTTACTGTTGCCTTTCTATCAGCTCGAACCAGTCTGGCCATTCTCCTCTGACCTCTGGCATCAACAAGGCATTTGCGCCCACAGAACTGCTGCTCACTGAATATTTTCTCTTTTTCGGACCATTCTCTGTAAACCCTAGAGATGGTTGTGCATGAAAATCCCAGTAGATCAGCAGTTTCTGAAATACTCAGACCAGCCCGTCTGGCACCAACAACCATGCCAAAGTCGCTTAAATCACCTTTCTTCCCCATTCTGATGCTCGGTTTGAACTGCAGCAGATCGTCTTGACCATGTCTACATGCCTAAATGCATTGAGTTGCTGCCATTTGATTGGCTGATTAGAAATTTGCGTTAACGAGCAGTTGGCCGGTGAGTGTATATACTGTACCACCCAAGGACCGGCTTTCGGTCAGTGTTTGTGTCAGAATGGGAAAAGCTACTGATTTATCAGAGTTTGATAAAGAGTTTGACAAATTGTCCGAGTGATCCGAGTGGATCTAAGAACATGATGGTGAATTTCTGTTAATTCCTTGTCTTCCAAATTCACCTGACATGAACACAATCGAACATTTGTGGATCTACCTGAAAAAGCAGGTTTGCGCTACATCACCACCGCTCCGTAATGTACGGGATCTGGAGGACCTTCTGTTGACATTATGGTACCAGATACCCCAGAAGACCTTTCGGTGTATATCGCCTATAAGTGTAGTGGTGGCTCAAATCAATCAAACACAATATCAATGCTTGGTAAGGAATGATGATAAGATATATGTGAGATAAGATAAAAAAAAGATAACTGATAACCTGTGGTGTGTGTGTGTGTCCCTGAGTAAACACAGGTGTGTGTAAATAGTCCAAACATATATCTGGTGTTACAGTTGAGCCAGAATCCACTTGAGACTGCTTGAATTCCAACTGCTTGTCTACAAAGCCAATAATGGTCCAGCTCCATCTTACCTCAAAGCTCTTATCACTCCTCACACTCCACCTCGCTCCCTTCCCCAAGAACTTCCCCAAGATGTACGAAAACGACAGGTGAAGACCTACATCTTACTGTAAACAAAAAGAAACCCTGAACAGATATTTAGGTTGATGGTGAGTCTGTAACCTAGTGAACCAGTGTTAATGTATTCATTGCAGGAGAATTTAAAGCACTTTTTTTTTACGTCGCTCTGGATAAGGGCTTATGCCAATGCCGTAAATGTGAATGTAAATGCAACTGATGAATAAAACATTGCTTTATGAATGAATAAGGTCAGTAAGAGGAACAGGAACAGTGCCTTCTATATCACTACAGTATATCTGTAGAAACTTGGTCTAAATCCTGATGAATTTTGCATGCAATCATGTTCCCTGAAACACTCCACTGATTCGGTTTCTCAAAGGATCGGTGATGAGCGGCTTGAGATCATCACGGTAAATCATGAAGGCTTTCAGAACAAGTTAAATAGATTGGGTTGTGTTTTTACGTCTGGGATTGTCTGCTACGTCGTGTACGTGACCCGAAGCTTCGGGACGTCCCGTGTGTGATTCCACAGTCTGTGTGATTTTGTGTTGCATTGTGTTTACACAGACGCTCTGCTGAGGTCATGGTGATGCTTGAATCAAACCTTGCCAGAAACAGTTGATTTAATACTGTTTTGATACACACTCTCAATGCTGGATTCCCCTAACAGGGCTCCCTACGCACCGGAATTTACCGCCGTAATGGCCGCAGGGAAGGAGGTCAGGATTGCTTTGTGTATCATGCTAATTTATTCTGAAGTCTAACTGAGTTCATCATTTCATTATGTTACATGAATTTAACAAGAAGGTAAATGAAATGAAAGATGAATCATTTGCTTAGCATTGTGATGGTCATCTGAGACTTTGTGTATGAATTGCGAAGGTTTTTCTTTTAAAGCTCCTGGGATAAGAAGAAAAAAGGAAAATACAGAAAGAAAGAAAAGAAACAAACTGGGCAGAGTATCGTCACCTCTGGTTATGTAAATAAGATTTGTGATGCAATCTGTATGTAAATAATAAGATTCACCATAAACCCTTCTGAGAGGCTTCTCTCTCTCTCTCTCTCTCTCTCTCTCTCTCTCTCTCTCTTTCTTGTTTCAGCTCCGACTGTTATTTGAAAGCATCTAAAATGAAGTGTCAGTTTCAAAGAAATTCATTTCCTGCATAACTGAGGACATGACAACAAAGACACTGAATAACAGATGCGGTGTTATGACCTGCTTGCGCACACTGCCGGAGATCCGTAGTGTGCTTATTATATGTTTTCATTCTACACGCAATAATCTGTCAGTGGCTTACATGGCTGCAGAAAGCTGAGGTGAGATCTTTTATACCCCCCGGCACACACCTGGATAATTGCAATGTCAAAAAAAAAATACATTATATATAGATGTCAAAAAATAATACTGTAAACAAACCTGCGTTAATGTGTACTAGTCAAATTTGCTATCACTCAACATACACTGTTTGATTTAGGGAGAAACAGGAAGATATGACTAACACACACACACACACACCTGCCTGTAATTGTTCTGAAAGTAATTGTAATGTATTTTGTTTGAATTATAATGTATTTAGAATTATTTTTTTATTATTTTTTTATTTTACCGTGTGGTGTCTATAATTAACAGCGATCTATACACAGATTGTTTATAGTGAGTTAGCGTGCATTCTGGGTGATCTACAAAAAACATTTAATAATAAAAAATCATGCAAAAATAATGTAAGAAATTATTTGAAATGAGTTTACAGTCAGGAAACATCGACAATGTCATGAGATATATAAAGGAAAATAAAGCCCTGGGTGCACAAGAGTGCCTAGAGACGGGAAATTGGGTTTTAAGATCGCTTTTGGTTTTTTTCTAGATAAGTGACCAGTTTTTTTTATTTTTTTTCTACAGGTTTAGTGATCTGGAGTGACAGAGACAGAGACAGAGAGAGAGAGTCAGATATAAAGGTTTTATTCTCTTCCATCTTTATGGCCTCCCAGGGTGCTGACTCAGTGCTGCTCATTTCTTCTCATTTCCTCTACAGAAACTTTTCCTCTCACTGAAATCCAAATCAAAGCAAAATCTGTTTAAACAGATATCACACAGAATATTATCGTTAAGTAATTTATTCTCAGTTCATAATTGTTAGAAAAATTGTTAGCGATTATCGCTGTGTTGAATATTGAGCACTGGGAGAAGGTTAGGTAAGGTACGAGAGAGCAGGGATTAATTCCGACATCAGTACCATCATTTCCGAGTTTACCACAGACCCGACACTAATTCCTTCCTGCCGAAGACTTCAAATGATCGCCGATGAAGACCTGACCATTAAGTTGAATGATGCAAGAGTAGTTCAAAAAAGTCACTCTTGGATTGGGAAAATCTGGAGATCCCTCAGGATGAGCTGAGAAGAATAAAGGATAAAGAAGTCTGGACTGACGTCATCACCCTGAGGCCATGATGACCTATTCCGTATAACTTAAAGAAAACTGACTAAATGTATGAGGGAAGGTTTTTGATCCCTTCTCCTTTTCTACTAGTTCTAACACGGTGCTCAGACTGAAGCTGAGTAAATTCACCTGGAGAAATGCGTCACCATCAGATCGGGTCACTTCACTTGAAGCACTTTTTAGGGTCCTGGAAACTAGTTTCAGACAAAGATGGCAGACTGTTTGAGCTAGCAAAGGTATTTATTGCTGTCCAATTTTTAGCCTCACTTTTGTTTACATTTTTAAATTATTATTTTTTTTGACAATGCTATTTTATCTTCTTTTTATCCACTAATCTCTAAATGATCACTCAATAGTGCTTTTTTGTCTGTAACGCTAGGATACAGATCTATACTTATCCATACAGCACCATTGCCTCAGCAGGAAGAATACAGAAATGATCCCCAATGGGTCACAAAAACTCGTCACCGTACTACACATGCACGACTACACAATAATTATCTCTATTATGTTTCGTAAACGTTCTCATTCGTGCGTTTCGGAACAACATACAGAAACAACATACGAGAGCTCACTGTGGCTCGATGCACTTCAGGAAGACTGAATGAAATACTGCAGATTTTTGTGAATGAAATGAAAAGCAATCCTGCTGTGCAGCTTTGTGGCTCAATCGTTTTTTTTTTTTTTCGTTAGACAAAAATGAATGGCTGCTGAATGGTGAATAAAATGAGCTAGTGTTCATGATGAAGTGGTAGATACACTGTTCAGAGTATGAGAGGAAATACAGCAAAACCAGTATGGAATGGGTTTGAGTTTTATTCTTGCAACCTTGACACAAATTGATGAAGTTCACAATCACTGAAGTTCTAAACATTTCTTCAGGTACTTCACCAACTTTGTGTTTGCACCATATAACCCTCAGGTGATGTGGTAGCCTAGTAGCTAAAATGCTTGCCTACCAAGCAGAGGGTTGTGAGTTCAAATCCCCAGTCCACAATGATGCCACTGCTGGGCCCCTGAGCAAGGCCCTTAAGTGCTCAGGTGTATAAATGAGACATAACATGTAAGTTGCTATGAACAATAGCGTCTGCCAAATACTGTAAATATATAAACGCACATAGACTAAATCTTTTGTTACACCTTGCAGTTTGGCTCAAAATGTCAAGAACTGAGCTGTATTTTACTGGGAATCCTTTGTGTCTCTAACCCTGTCTGTCCTCTTCTGATTTTCACCCTTGCCTCATTCTTATTGATTGCTTACCCTCACTAATTCTTGTTGGACTGTGTTTAGGTTTTTACATTGTATTTGTAAAAAAAACTCTTAGCGCTTGGATCCTTATTTCCTGCCCGATACCCCTGTGTTACAACCCAGATCTGTGCATGTGTGTGTGCAGGTCTGATTCCCAGCCAGAGCTTGTTTGTCTCATCATATCTGGGTGCAATCGGTGCCAAGGTAAATCTTGGCGAATGTGAATACACAAAGCAACAATTACTACAACAGCGGTTGCCATAGCAACCGATAAAGAAAGAGTACATTCTAAAACAAACAGGTGAATCAGATAATTGCTGAGGCATGACCGGGTGTAAAAATCAGTTTGATGGAACGACAGTCAGATACAAATCACTCACTGCTACACTGAAATATATAAATAACGTGTTCAGATAGAATCTAAAAGAAATTTATACTGTATGACCAATCTTAGATCAGTGTCAGAGTCATGTGACCTGCGGAAGATTCTGTCGGATGATGCAGAATTAATGCAGCATTATATATTAACAGTCCATTTTAATAGGAACACATGAACAAATGCTAATCATGTGGTAGCATCACAATGCATAAAAGCATACAGATACAGACCAAGAGTTTCTGTTCGCATCAAACATCAGAATGGTTGACTGGCTTATGGTGCCAGAAGTGCATTTCAGCAACAGCTGAGATTTTCACTCACAATAGACTCTACACAGAGAGTTTACAGAGATTATGCAGGCTGAAGCATCTTATTGGTCAGCGGAGAATGAGCAGACTAGTCAGAGCTGACAGGAAGTCTATAGCAACTCAAATAATCACTCTTTACAACTGTAGTGAGCAGAAAATGCATCTCAGAACAAACAACACATCAGACCTTGAAGTGGATGAGCTACAACAGCAGCCTGTCAGTCAACAAGAGTGACAGTTACTGTAGGTAGAGCAGTGGTTGTTCATGTGAATAAGGTTCTTGGTCGTGGATCGGGGGTCACGCCCCAGTACTGCCATACTGCCACTTTTGGGCCCTTGAACAAGGCCCTTAACCTTCTCTACTCCAGGGGTGCTGTACCCCAAAGTTAGCAAATGTGACAAAAGAATTTCACTGTGCATCTATCATGGGAACAAACTGGACAGCAACAAATGTTTCAACATGTTTGTTACATTCAGGTGACTGATAGTAAGCTGAAGATTTCCAACATGCATCCAAATCCTAGTTTTGAATCCAACTAAAAATCTGTGCAGTTACACAAATCAGGATCTTAACAACAGCTGCCCTTTCAGTTTGATGGAAAAATGGGAAAATCTTACCAAGTCTATTATCTTCCCCTAAAAAGACAGAGTACTTCAATAAAATCAGAAGTATTAGTTTAGGGGTTTATGCACTTATGCAACTTATTAAAGGGTTTTTCATTGTTCCTTCTAATCCCTGAAATGTTCCTGATTTTTTTTTCCCACTTAATTTCAACAGTGTAAATCGTTTGCAATAAAAAAAGGACAGCATATGACCTAATCAACACCATACCCAGACTGAAGCATGGTGGTGGCAGCATCTCTTCAACTGGCACTCGGCCTCTAGTCTCTGACATACTTAATTTAGCTTAGTGGCATTCTATTAATTTACAAAAACCTTCCATTTCAATTGGGGTGTGCAAAATTTATATAGACTCTGGGTGCAATTTGCAAATGGGTGCCAAAACTTGTACTTAAATAATAATATATCTAAAAAGAGCAGAGATTTGTCAGACATCGTGTGACGGAGCAGTAGATGATTCATCTTCTAATAGGCTGAAGAAATTCATAGAGGCTACAGTAGTTTTATAACTGGCTGCTTGTAAAGGAGCTCAACTCTAAAACGATTTGTTTGGTGAGTAACGAGAAACAGATGGATGCTTCATTTCATTCTAAATAAACGCCTTTCAGGTGGAATTTGTGGATTTATTATTTCTTTCTGTCTTTCAGTTCATTCTGTCAGTTTTAATACAACTATATTCTTCATTAGCTTTTAAAGCTTGCGCCTCTTTTTACTTATAGAAATAGTATTTATCACTAAATTCTTCAATAGTATAAACTACGGCTGATATACACGAACGTCTGTTGTCCGTTTTAACAATTTGCTGCTTCAAGGCTACCGATAAACTTTTGCAGAATTAACGCTTAATATCAGAAAACCGCAAAAATCACTCCAGTCAAACGCAACACGGTTTTAGAACATCCCAAATACACTACTAACAAACTTTCACAGGGCTCTCAAGTTTTGAAGACAGGCAAGCATGACCCCCCCAAACCCCCAAACAATGCTCCCATTTAAAACAGTTCGGCTCAAGCCCAGACATTTTTAGGGTCATGATTGAGGACAATGTCCCGTCCAGAGACAAGCTGTTTCGTGTTGAGGTTTTGTTCAAACCGACCATCGAAAATACCCTCGCTAATTTTTTTTCCTTGGTTGTTGCGTTAAACCTTACCCAGATACAATAGTGCTATTTTCTGATTGGCTATTGTGTAGCCTCTTTTTTTTTTGATTGGCTGATAAGCGTCAGGGTCGACTAAGAACTGAGACGCGCTTGATTCCTGCCCGGTTCCATAGAGACAGCGGTGCGGACTGATACATTTTGGGCGCTGCGGCTTATTAAATATATGATAAATAGTTAGAAAGTTTTTCTGCGTGAGAAATACGATGTGTGGCGGGAGAACGTGACAAAAGACCCAAATGCGTGACTGTCACTCTCAATGAGAGACACTTGACAACCCTGCTTTCATCTGCTGTACAGTCTCTAAAACTGAAGGCAAATTGACCTGCAAAAGAATAACTACTTTATTCTAAATAGAAACTTCTAACAGGCTCAACTCAACCCCTTTTTTCAAGTTAGGCTTCCTTATTTATACAACTATAACCACGTTTATTTCTGAGTGTATTTATTAGAAGAGGAAACAATATTAAACTGGATTTTTTTTAAACCCGTAATTTGAAAGGATTTTAGGAAATTAGTTATCCGGGTCTTCTATTAGCTGCAATTCCCTGTGCTGCATTTATTCTTTTTCAGCTCATCCCAAAAATAACCTTTAAGTGCTCTTAGGCAAAAAGGCCACATAACAAAATACACAGCCTTGAGCTGTGACTAAGCTTGACTAATGTTCTTTCTGATCAGATGTGCAATACATATGCTTTAACCCTACAACATGATTAGGTAATCACATGCACCTCAGATTGTATGTAGCTTGTGAAATCTAGGTGTGTGTGTGTGTGTGTGTGTGTGTGTGTGTGTGTGTGTGTGTGTGCGTGTGTTTAAACACCGAACTATTTTCCAAGGTCTAGCCTTGGTCTACCAAAAGGCCTACCACTTTTGTAATCTGTTTCAAACAGTACATGTATTTTTACTCTGTTCTCATTGTTGCTAAGCCGCCTTCGTTCAATAATACGTAGGCATGCTTGCTTGGGTGTGCGCTGCTGATGTTCCCTTGACGTAGGACCTCAGAAATGAAAAACACAATGAAAGCATACACCTGTGGTTTTCTGTCAGGTCAGGTGATTAACAGATTGCTGGTACAAGACGTGTAAATAGCAACATAAGCATATCAGAGTCCTTAAACAGACAAAAGATGCGTTTGAAAATGCACGTCTACTACACTGGATATCAGAAGTCTTCTTTTGGGGATGTGGTAGCCTAGTGTTTAAAGTGTTGGACTACTGATTGGAAGGTTGTAAGTTTGAATCCCAGGTCCACCAAGCAGCCACTGCTGGTCCACTGCTGGTCCACTGCTGGTCCACTGCTGGTCCACTGCTGGTCCACTGCTGGTCCACTGCTGGTGCTTTGGATAAGGGCATCTGCCAAATGCTGTAAATGTAAAAACATTGTTTCCACATTTATATAATGTTCATAAAATGAATCTCATTCAAACTCATGTTTAAAGATAATCATCACGCAGCTGTCATCAGTGCAGTGATTAGGATTAACCCAAAATAAAGATCAGCTGTTTCTGACAGATTTTTTTGACATTGTGACAACAAAACATGTATAGGATCTTGCTGTTGAAAGGTATAGATAAAAACAGGGTAATAAAAGACCTTTTTAAAAAAACATTTGTACCATTGAACACCATGCAGGCCATGTACCAAGTGTTCAAAATGGGGCTTTGCAGTGACAATACAGAAATGAGGACGTCCTTTAAAAGAAACAAGAAGACAACTTACCAGGAAGACTGTCAAGAGACCTACAGAAATATTGTGCAGGAATATCTGATATGTACTTTATAGCTCTCTGCAGTGGATAATCTCTTGTATTCTTAACGTCTGGCCTATGGTGGTTAGATGGAAGCCATTACTCAAGGAAAGAGATCCAAGCTCAAATAAAACACCTCTACCATACTGTATCACACAAACATTATACTCCTAGTGAAGCATGGTGGTGGCAGCATCATGTTATCAGGCTGCTTCTCTTCATCTGGTACTCGAGCTCTAAATCCAGATCATGGAGAGCTCTAAATACCAATCTATTTAACATCTAAAGATTACAAGAAGAACAATTTCACTATAATTGTGGCTGAATTGTTGAATCAGATAGAAGTATCTGAGGTGTGATGTAGATTTCTGGTAGACAACAATTTAGTAATGTTTATTTTTAAATATCTCAGTAGCATGACGAGCTTTGTTGCTGTTTTCTGTTTTTTTTTGGCTCATTATCTTGTGAGAGAGTGGCATAACGTCTTCAGGCCTTATCTCATCAACCAAGTGAGAATTATTATTGTGTAACTGCAGAGCCCAATCAGTCCCTACTGGATTTTACAATTTCCCAAAATTACAGCAGATTTTCTGCGGGTCCCAGTCATCATAACAAGCATTCAGTCGATGCACTCTTCCATTTATGTGTGTCAAGCATGAATATAGCTATCATAAAATGACGTGATTTGTGTGCTTGCAATTTCAAAAAAATTCAAAAACAGAAAATTCTGAAAAAGAGCTGCAGTAGAAGCAAGCTCTTTAACCACAAGTATCACAAAAATCTATATGTATAAAAGTGCTGTTCCGGTGAGACCAGCATTGTGGGGATTTATTGTCCAAGGTGAACTTCCTAGCCCCAATCCCCCAAGGTCGAATCTCCGCTTCTGTTCCAGCTGAGGACACGACTTCACTTCTGGTCCCGTGGAGGAATAGAATAGTGCCACTCATCACCATGTTTGGTGGAGAGCAGGATCCTTTTTATTTGTTTCAATGAAAGCACGGCTACCAATCTAATTTTCCCCAGCCGAAGACACCGCTCCACTCCTGTTCCTTGGAGGATGCCGTTTGACAACCTCTCCCCCACCCTTCCCTGAGGTTGCTTGGTCTCTGGGCTTCATGGAGGAGGTCATTTGGCCTGTTTGGCCTTGCTAAGGACCTCACTCCTCTATTTAGCTTGCTTATAGACGTTGCAGGGGACTTTTTTTGTTGGGCTAAAGTTTCCCTTTACTTTCTCCTTGGGCCTCATTTTTCCTAATGTGTTGCTGTGTGTGTATACCTGCCCTTTTGTATCTGTCTTTGTTAGTCATTGTTGCATATTGAATGTCTTGTTCAAGGTATTGATGTATTTATGTTGCATTAAGTTATGCCATGCTAAGTGTTCTATGTTAAATTAAAGCAAGGAATTGAGTCCTGCATTTGGGTCTGATTGGTGGTGTTTTCATGAAAACGTGACAAGTTCATTTAAAATCTCTATCAGTAATCACTGCCAAATTGTGCAACCACCTTACAGCAACTATTCCACAATTATTTCAGGGTTAATTTGATGCAGTCTTATTCTCTTAGAGAACCGAGTTTCTAGACTTTGGTCTCAGTGGATGAATAAACGTTAAACAGAATGGATCAGATGTTTGAATGGATTTTTAATGGCTGTTTATCCTTCAAGGTTTCACTTAAGCCTGTCCTCTGCTCCGACAGCTCTGAGAACATTATATCCTCACCACAGCCCTTAACAATAAGAAGCGCTCCTGCACCTGAGGAGACTGAGCTCCAATTGGTCTGATCTGAAACGTGATGAGAACCCTAAAAGAGCACTAACAGCATCCATTGCACATCAGTAACGGGCTGCAAATCCACGAGCATCCAAATGGAATATGTACGTACTTGATGCTGTATTTTGTGCTGAAGATGTGGAATGGCAAAAAATAATCCCTGATGGTTTAGAGATCTGAGGGAAATTAGCACTGAAATAAAAATGTAGTGTATTGGCTGTGTGATATCATCACTGAAAACTCCAACAAGAAGAAGAATGATGCACTTTTTTAACCAAAACACTTCGTACGTAGCGGAACAGTGGGCAGGGCTACCAGGTGCTGACATGAGACGAGAAAAAATTCTTAAGATGACACTCCGGTGAACAAGATGTCTTACAAATGTCTTTTAAATTAACTTGTGAACAATGCGTGAGTTATTATTTCACATTTTAATCTCTGATTATAATCATTATATAGGCTAAGCAACTTAAAAGATGATTGCTAATTATTTAAAGTACTAGCGACATCAGTACTTTAAATGTATTTAAATGTTCTGACCAAGATCTTGTGTGCAGATTCATTATTCTCCTTCTCCTTCACTTTATATTTATCCTTTGTTCCCTCAGTGAATCATCAGGAGTGATCTAGGACTTCGTCCATACGTAATATATTTTTAGATCTTTTTAAAAAAGTTTATATAAAAGTTAAAAACTCATCCGTCATTCAGACTTCCAGTGTCCCTTATCTGTTATATATCATTTAATAAATCTATTATATCGTTTCAAATATTATTGTTTTAGAGAGAACTATTTATGTGCAGGAAAGATTTAATTCATGTCATTAACATTATACTGTTTGCAAATGCATTGTTTGTCATTTTAATGTGTGACTTTAAAACTGTGATACCAAAGTTTAGATATTATATTTTGCTGCTGACAAAAACCAAGCAGGTGCAATAAATATTAAATACACTAGTCTGTAGAAATTAGGTGGGTGTGCCTTTGAGTGTTAGAGGTGGGTGTGGTATACTGTATATGATGAGAACTATCATCATCTGTCATATGAAACCGTTTCATACAGGGGGTGAGAGTCGTTCTCCAGCAATGATAACTATCCTACCCACCCTGGAGCCAGACCCGGGGTTGGGGCCTGGTGGCCGGGTCTTACCCCATGAGGCCCGGCCGGGCTCAGCCCGAAGGAGCGACGTGGGGCCGATCTCCTGTGGGCCCACCACCTGCAGGAGGAACCCTAAGGGGCCGGTGCAATGTGGATTGGGTGGCAGTCGAAGGCGACCCAATCCCCTGACACGGAATCTGGCTCTAGGGACATGGAATGTCACCTCGCTGGGGGGGGAAGGAGCCTGAGCTGGTGCGGGAGGTTGAGAGATACCGACTAGAGATAGGTCTGCCCTGAGTACCTCAAGTCTCTGGATGTTGTTGGGCTGTCTTGGTTGACACGCCTCTGCAACATCATGTGCCGGCTGGGGACAGTGCCTCCGGACTGGCAGACGGGAGCGGTGGTACCTCTGTTTAAGAAGGGGGACTGGAGGATGTGTTCCAACTACAGGGGGATCACACTCCTCAGCCTCGCCGATAGTCGAACCTCGGATTCAGGAGAAACAATGCGGTTATCGTCCCGGTCATGGAACACTGGACCATCTCTATACCCTCGCCAGGTTGCTGGAGGGTTCATGGGAGTTTGCCCAACCAGTCCACATGTGCTTTGTGGATCTGGAGAAGGCATTCGACTGTGTCCCTCGTGGCAACCTATGGGGGTGCTCTGGGAATACGGATTCAGGAGGAATAATGTGGTTTTCGTCCCGCTCATGGAACACTGGACCATCTCTATACCCTCACCAGGTTGTTGGAGGGTTCATGGGAGTTTGCCCAACCAGTCCACATGTGCTTTGTGGATCTGGAGAAGGCATTCGACTGTGTCCCTCGTGGTGACCTGTGGGGCCTGCTCTGGGAGTACGGGGTCTGGGGCCCTCTGCTAAGGGCTGTCCGGTTCCTATATGATCACTTTGCAGACCTGTCAGACCCGGTGCATGTTGGACTCCGGCAGGGCTGCCCTTTGTCACCGGTCCTGTTAATTTTTTATATGGACAGGATTTCTAGCCGCAGTCGGGGGCCAGAGGGAGTCCAGTTTGGGGACCACAGGATTTCGTCTCTGCTTTTTGCAGATGATGTTGTCCTGTTGGCTTCATCAAATCAGGACCTTCAGCATGCACTGGGATGGTTTTCAGCCGAGTGTGAAGCGGCGGGGATGAGAATCAGAAAATCGAGGCCATGGTTCTCAGCCGGAAAATGGTGGCTTGCCCCCTTCAGTTTGGTGGAGAGTTCCTGCCTCAAGTGGAAGAGTTCAAGTATCTTGGTGTCTTGTTCACAAGTGTGGGAAGGACGGAGCGGGAGATCGACAGGCGGATCGGTGTATCCTCTGCAGTGATGCGGTCGATATACCGGTCTGTTGTGGTGAAGAGAGAGCTGAGCCACAAGGCTCCTCACTCGAGAGGAGCTCAGAGTAGAGCCGCTGCTCCTCCACATTGAGAGGAGTCAGCTGAGGTGGCTCAGGCATCTGTTCCGGATGCCTCCTGGACACCTCCCTGGGGAGATGTTCCGGGCATGTCCAACTGGGAGGAGGCCCCGGGGAAGACCTAGGACACACTGGAGGGACTATGTCTCTCGGCTGGCCTGGGAACGCCTCGGTATTCCCCCGGAAGTGCTGGAGGAAGTGTCTGGGGAAAGGGAAGTCTGGGCGTCCCTGCTTAGACTGCTGCCCCCGCGACCTGGTTCCGGATAAGCGGTAGAAAATGGATGGATGGATGGATGGCATTTCTTTTTCTTTGCTGCTGTAACAGAGAAATTTCCCTATTGTGGGACGAATAAAGATATATCTTATCTTATCTTATCTTATATATGGTCATGTCCATGAGTGTTAGAGATGGGCGTGGTATATATGGATATGTCCGTGTGAGTGGTAGAGATAGGCATGGTACTGTATATACTGTATGGGTACACCTTTGAGTGTTAGAGATGGGCATGGTATATATGGTCATGTCCATGAGTGGTAGAGATGGGCGTGGTATATATGGTCATGTTCATGTGTGGTAGAGATGGGTGTGGTATATATGGGTACACCTTTGAGTGGTAGAGATAGGTGTGGGATATATGGGTACACCTTTGAGTGTTAGAGATGGGTATGGTATATATGGTCATGCCCATGAGTGGCAGAGATGGGTGTGGTATATATGGGCATGTCCATGAGTGGTAGAGATGGGCGTGGTATATATATGGGTATACCTTTGAGTGTTAGAGATGGGTGTGGTATAAGATTGCGAACATTCAAAGAGAAGATACCAACTGCATGTGGTCTCTGAGGACAACAAATCGATACACAATTGTCCTGTATGACTGTAAATAGGACATTATTCATAGTAACACACTCCGGTGTGTATAACAGTTTATAATCACACCCTCCAGTGTCACCCAATTGAGGATGAGGTTCACTTTTGAGTCTGGTTTCTCTCAAGGTTTCTTCCTCTTCCACCTAAAGGAGTTTTTCCTCACCACAGTCACCTCAGTCACCTCAGACTTGTTCATTATGGATAAATACAAACACATTTAAATATACATCTAATATTAATCTTGAATCTTTGTATAATGTTAACCTTTATGAACTCTTTGCAATATTTCTTATGTTCTGTGAAGATGCTTAGAGACAATTTCCATTGTTAAAAGGGTTATACAAGTAAAACTGAATTGAAATGAATTGAATATGGGTGTGGTATATCTTTAAATGGTAGAGATGGGCATGGTGTATATGGGTGTGTCTTAGATTGGTACACATGAGAGATATGACATGTGTGCATGTCTTTGAATGGAACAGAGGTACAGGAGTGTAAAAATATTTGGATATACATTATAAATGTCAATTGCTTTCTGCTTAAAGATTTCCATATATGGACTTAATAACCTGTGCTAATTTTCATCTCTGGTCATCAAGGCACCCTACTGAGCACTGCTGTTAGTTCCATATTATGACTCAATAACATGCCCACATTTATATAAAACTCAACAACTACTACACATTTACATCAGCAGGCTTCAGACTGTAGCATGAAGAGCTCCTCTGAGATGTAGCCTGTCCTGCAGAACATCTAGAGACATGTCTCTCTCAAGCCAAGCAACTTGTTTCAGTGGTTCTTATTAAGTCTATGTGGGCAGCATTATGTTATTTATTTCTCTGTGTCTTTGTAAATGTTTCATTAATGCTCTGTGTGAAATGTTCCTTATTCATTTCAGCTGCAGAGCCAAGAAATCTTAGCACGAGCGTAGCATCGACAAGGGAAAAAATTGACTACTTCCTTTGTGCTGCCTAAACAGAGAGACTGTTAGGACAGAAAAATGAGTCTGAGTGTAATTACACTTTTTTTTTTTTTCTTTTTGAAAACACATGAAGGTGAAAGTTTTACTTGGAAAAATATTGCTGCTTTTAACGATCCTTTTGAAAAAAAAAGATTAAAAGAAGTGAGAAAAAGTTAAGAGTGTGTGTATAGATTATAGGAAATTGAGAAAATGAGAAAGACAGAGAGATATAGAGATAGTGAGTGGTATAGTGAGAGGTACAGAAGAATCCTTTATTTTTCACAGCACAGTGAAATTCTTTCTTCGCATATCTCAACTTTGGACGTTTGGGTCAGAGCACAAGGTCAGGAATGATACAGCACCCCTGGAGCAGAAAGGGTTAAGGTCCTTGCTCAAGGGCCCAAAGGTGGCAGCTTGGCAGTGCTGAGGCTTGAGCCCCAATCCTCTGACACCAAAATCCTTAACCGCTTGAGCCACTACTGCCCATAAGGTAGAGAGAGAGGTATAGAGAGAGTGAGATAGAGGTATAAAAGTACAGCGGTATAGAGAGAGCAAGATATGCATATATAGAGAGAAAAGAAAGTGAAAGCATGGTCTCCTCCACACACTCCTCATAAAATGAATGTGACTCACAGGCCTGCCTGACTCCTGACCTTGGCCTGTGTGGGTGTGTCATTGCATCCTCTCTGCTTCTGTATGCAAGTGTGTACCCTTTTCTCCCTGGATGGCTATAATGACAAACACACACAAAACATGCACACACGTCAGTGGTGTGGGAGAGGGTCCTTATGGGTGCTCAGTGATCAAACTCTGACGCAAGCAAGGATGAGGGTCTCTCTCTCTCTCTCTCTCTCTCTCTCTCTCTCTCTCTCTCTCGTTCAGCTGTGCTGCCTCAACCTGTTGCATATCATGCCCTCCTTCTTCTCTCTCTACATCATTTTTACATTATTTTTTATTAAACATGGAAATAAAATGAATCATCTGCCAAAGAATCGTATGTAGAAATAAACACATAACCTATCTAAAAACATGTGGAAATACATAAATCATAAGTAATATAATCACATATGGAAACAAATGAGTAAAAGAATCATACGTAAAAATAAGAATCATATGTAGAAATATATAAGAATATATATATATATATATATATATATATATATATATATATATATATATATATATATATATATATATATATGTAGAAATATATAATAAAGTCAAAGGTATCAATATAATCATAGGTAATAGAATGAGATGTGGAAAAAAGAAATAGTGTAAAATAATTCCATTAGGAAAATAAATGAATCATGTGTATAAGAATCACATGTGGAAAGAAATGATTTGTGTGTAAAAGAATCACATGTGGAAATGAATGAATTGTGTATAAGAATCACGTGGAAATAAACGATTCATGTTTAATAGAATCAAATATGGAAATGAATGAATTGTGTAAAATAATCCCATTTTAAAAATGAAATATTAATTTAAATAATTCCATGTGGCAACACATGAATTGTATAAAAGGATCACATGAGGAAATAAATGAGTCATGTGTAAAAGAATCCGGTGTGAAAGAAAACAAATGCAATTAACAAAAAAAAATCAGTGCAATGTGTAAATAACGGAAAAAGCATCCAGAAAGATTGTGTGAAAATGAAAACTGCATACGATACATGTGAAAATGTGTAAAACAACTGAAACATCTAAATATTTTGTATGTAACTTATGTGATTATTCCCAAGTGATGTCTCAGGACTGCTCATGTCCTGTTTTTGCTGATGAAGGGATGCATGGTTGCTAGCTGTTAATTTAACTTGACTTGAATTGTGACATTTTTTATCCTTAAGGTTAGAAATAAATTGTGTCTTGATTTAGTAGATGATTTAGAAGTTATATGATTTTCTGTAATTAAAATATAAATGTGCCTGCGCTTGTTTATAGAATCTGTTCAATTAACACTTTTCACAAAGCTCAGCTTGTTGTAAAACACCACTTATAAAATGCTAGCATTAATTGTGTGTGTGTGTGTGTGTGTGTGTGTGTGTGTGTGTGTGTGTGTGTGAGTGTGAGAGAGAGTGAGAGAGAGAGAGAGAGAGAGAGAGAGAGAGAGAGAGAGAAAGAGAGAGAGATAATAGGGTTGTTTGGTCTATTTTAATTGCTATGCCTTGGGCTTGTCTCTGCGAGTGCTGATATTAATTGTTTTGCTCATAGAGTCAGAGGATGACTGCCTGAGAGTGTTTGAACTAACACACTTTCACATAGCAACATATGAACTCACTGACACACACACACACACACACACACAATCACGTGTGTAAACAGACAAATACTGTAGGTGCACATTTTCACAAATACAATCTAATACACACACACGCACACACACGCACACACGCGAGTGATTCATGTACTTTGCTGAAGCTCTCAGGAGACACGATGAGTCACTGTGTGATGGAACGCTTGTGGCATGCTGATCATCTGTGTGTGAGGTTTTAGTCTGTGTAGAAATAAAAAAATATCATTTGAATCACGTGTGAACAGTAAAGAGGGACAAATAGGTCTTTTATAAAATGAATCATTCATTACATTTCCTACTGCTTATTACATTTCCTACTACATCAATCAATCAATCAATCAAT
This sequence comes from Tachysurus vachellii, assembly GCF_030014155.1. Lineage (NCBI taxonomy): Eukaryota > Metazoa > Chordata > Actinopteri > Siluriformes > Bagridae > Tachysurus > Tachysurus vachellii. Next base: position 6,040,992 of record NC_083473.1, on the reverse strand, counting down.
CAGCCATTGAGTCAATCAACCAATTAATCAATCAGTGTAGTCAGTACCAGTCAGTCAGTCAACTACCCTGTTAATCAATCAAACACCCAACAAATCAACGAACCAAATAATAATTTGTTCATTCATTCAGTCAATGAATCAATGAATCAATCAATGAATCAATGAATCAATCCATCAGTCAATCACTCTCTTACTTACTCAACCCGACACGTAATGGATCAATTAATCAATCTACACATCATTAATCTTCTACCACAATTCATTTATCTTCACTGCTCTATACTGGTCAGGATCACCGTGGTATTGGATGCTGATCTGGACCAACTGCGTGTGAAACTGGAACATACCCATATTGAGTTATCAGTCCAGTACGGGGCCTCGTGCACACATTTACACAACAGAGTAACCAATTACATCCTGGAATGATTTTAGAAAGTTTTTTGGAAAGCAGAGAAACCAGATAAAGCCACGGCTGCATGAGGAGAAGTTTTGTACCACCACACACACAGCAACCCGAGGTCAAGATTAATTAAAGCAAGGACCCCGGAGCTGCGACGTGGCCTGTGTTTATTCATTTGTTCAGCGATTAAATCAATCAGCTGTTCAGTTAATCAAAATGTCTGTTTCCTCCTTCTAGTCATTTCTGTAATATTGACACCAATGCTGAGGTAATGGCTCCCTCTGTGACTGTATGACTATCTAATCAAAACCACTTCCTGATTAAACATGTGTATGTGTGTGTGTGTGTGTGTGTGTGTGTGTGTGTGTGTGTGTGTGTGTGTCTAAGAACTGCCCCAATTTTTACAAATTTTTGTCTAATTGCTAGAAATAATACTACTAAATTCTACCAAAATGTATAAAACACCATTAAAGTGTTTCTCAGCTAATTGTTCATACAGATATTTTACATGTGAGATAAAAGCTGGTAAAATCTGCTGGTTTGGATCTCTCCGTTATCTCGTTCTCTTCTCCCTGTCTATCTCTTAATCTCCCTCATCATCTCTTTCTCCATTACCCTCTCTCCGCACCTCTTTCTTTCTCTTAATTTTTCTCATTATCCGATCCTGCTATGTGTGCGTTAGCTTCAAACCTCGCTCTTTCTCACTAGCGCTAATAAAGGAGCTGCTCTCGGTGTCATGGTTTGGCTCGGTCCCGGGGATAACGATTGGATTTGTGTGCATGTGGACAGACGGTAGTGGAAGACAAGGTTCCAGACTCCAGCTACTCACACGCAATCAATATTTCAACACAGATTCGGTCACAAATGAGACTCCTGAATTGTCCGTTATTTCACGCTTTCTCACAAGAACAAGTACACACATTTTCATTATCCACAATACGGATAAGAGACAACTGTCTGTTTTTCTCTTCAAATGTTTGTATCTTCAAAGTTAATGTGACATTAAACACATTTCTGCTCTCTGAGATGCTCCAAGTGTTTGTTCATAAGCATCTAAAATGTGAAGGTGTTTATCTTCATCCACTAAAAGTCAGTGTAACTTTATCAACAACACATGTTGAAACACACGTCTCACACTGAGAGCCAACAAAGTCCTGACTCACTTTAGATCAGACTCACAGGCAGAACAGCATTAAACATGAAACATTTCTATTCCCCTGAGTGGAAGAACATTCTTTCGTTCTTTCTTTCTTTCTTTCTTTCCCTTTTGCTTTTCTTTTGTTCTTTCTTTCTTTGTTCTTTCTTTCCCTTTTGCTTTTCTTTCTTTCTTTCTTTCTTTCTTTCTTTCTTTCTTTCTTTCTTTCTGTCTTTCTTTCCCTTTTTCTTTCTTTCTTTCTTTCTTTCTTTCTTTCTTTCTTTCTTTCTTTCTTTCTTTCCCTTTTTCTTTCTTTCTTTCTTTCTTTCTTTCTTTCTTTCTTTCTTTCTTATTTTCTTTCTTTCCCTTTTTCTTTCTTTCTTTCTTTCTTTTCCATTTGTTTTGCCTTTCTTTCTTTCTTTCTTTCTTTCTTTCTTTCTTTCTTTCTTTCTTTCTCTTTTGCTTTTCTTTCTTTCTTTCTTTCTTTCTTTCTTTCTTTCTTTCTTTCTTTCTTTCTTTCTTTCTTTCTTTCTGTCTTTCTTTCCCTTTTTCTTTTTTCTTTCTTTCTTTCTTTCTTTCTTTCTTTCTTTCTTTCTTTCTTTCCCTTTTTCTTTCTTTCTTTCTTTCTTTCTTTCTTTCTTATTTTCTTTCTTTCCCTTTTTCTTTCTTTCTTTCTTTCTTTTCCATTTGTTTTGCCTTTCTTTCTTTCTTTCTTTCTTTCTTTCTTTCTTTCTTTCTTTCTCTTTTGCTTTTCTTTCTTTCTTTCTTTCTTTCTTTCTTTCTTTCTTTCTTTTCCTCCCTTCCTCCCTTCCATGCTCCCACTCTCCCTCCCTTCCTAACACCCACCCACCCTTCCTTCCTTCCTTCCTTCCTTCCTTCCTTCCTTCTTTCCACCAAGGCTCCTGTGATAGACTGCAGGTTCCCTCAGAACTTTTGTGTGAAATGCATTACATAACATGGTTATTTATTATCTCTTACACAGGGAGAATAAACGAAAACACAGCTCTACAATTTCATACCAGTGTTGTACTTATAGTTATTGGCAGGCATGTAGCTGTTAAGGCGAGTGCCATATTGAACATTTACTCCTTGACACAGTCTGCTTTTTACTCAATGAGAACAGAGAGAGTGAGAGAGAGAGAGAGAGAGAGAGAGAGAGATTCCAATGATGAGTATAATCAGGAACACAGGTCACTGTTGGATTGTCAAATCAGTTCTTTCCGTTTCAATCTAAAGACTGTCATTAAGCCTAAACACTACCATCTGACTTCTTTCTGGTGTCCAAAGGTCTGCGTCCACTAGCGAGAACTATTTTTAGTCAATCAATTATCCAAAACCTCTTGTTTTATGTCTATTCTGAGAAAACAGAGATTTATTTGGGTTTTATTGCGTCGTGACATGACGAGAAAGCAGCAAGTGTTTATTATAGTCCGAAGTCTGAATTAAAGATGTGTATTTTTAGTTTATATTAGTAAGTTTAAATCCGGTTTACAACATATGGAACAGCAAGAGTTGCAAAATACCAGCAGAGTCCATAAAATACCATAAAGATCCATTAGATTCCATAAAATTCCACAAGAGAGTACAAGACCAGTGAACTTGTTAGTCAAATTTGTAATAGAACATTGGCAGTTTATCTAAGCTGTAGAAATGATTTATTCTGGAACTTTCCACCAAGGTAACATAACCATTGACTTCAGCACAATAGATTTCAATAGATTTATTTGTTTGGAGTATGTGAAGTTTTGGATTACTTATTTTAACTGATCAAGCTACCTGGCTGATGTCCCTGAAGAATGAACATTGGAGGAGATAGCAGATTGTGGCTATCAGTGAAACTGAAAAAATATATGTATATACAATATATATGTGTGTGTGTGTGTGTGTGTGTGTGCTCCTGAAAAAAAATGCCAAAGAAAAAACGAGAGTAGGCAATTTATATTTAAAATATGGCTTTAATGTCCTTGTCCTCCAGGCAGTCAAACTGTCGTGATCTCCTGATGGCAAAAGCAAAAAGGCTTTCTGTTTTTGAACATGGCAGGATTTGAACGTGCCACTGCAGCCGAGGTTGGACGCAGTAAGTCCATCATTTTAAAATTCTTAAAAGATCCTGAGAGTTATGGGACAAAAAAAGCAAGCGGTAGACTCAAAAAAGTCACATGCACTGAGCGGAAGGATCCGACTGGCTTTCCGTGAAGACACTTTCTATGGGAAAGATTGTACTGTATGTGTGCCCACGTAAAGTGTGTATTTGCTTGACAATAGTGGTTAATAGAAATTTTCTGGGCTAATGTTAAGTCCAAGTGTGAGGGAAGAAAATAATTAAAGACATCTCCCAGAGGATCCTGTTCATCCTGAGTCACTGCTGGTGTTAAATCATTCTAGTGCATTATTGTTATGTGTGTGCGTGTGTCTGTGTCTCTCTGTGTGTGTGTGTGTGTGTGTGTGTGGTATCAAGTTTTTAAATCTTCGTGGGGTTAGTGACCCAATGACCAAAAGAATAGGAATATCTAATAGTGTGAGTGACTTTGTAGGGACATTTTGCTGGTCCTCACAAGCAAAAAGGTGCTTTCATTGTTTCCAGAAGTGTTTCCATTTACTAGATTTAGTTGTTGAACAAATATATTATCAGCATTAGTAATTATATAATCAGATAATCCTGACATGGATTGTACAACAAACTAGTGTTTAAATGGTTATGCTTTTCAATCATGGTGGGGACCATTTTGACCTTATAGAGGCATTTGGCTGGTCCCCCCATGGACAGCTACTTTTATTTTATAAGTCGGGAAAAATGAATTAGGTGTTTTAGGTACAGGTGTTAAGCTTAAGCTGCTGAACAAATATGAGATGCATCAATGATTACGTCAGAGGAAGGTCCTTACATGGATAGCAAGACACTGTGTTTGTGTGTGTTCATGTTTTTAAATCATAGTGGGGACCAAATGTCTGCAAGAATATCTGAATATGCGACTACACAAGGAAGACTACTTTTATTTTATTAAATAAAAAATAATTAAGCTCCTCAGTAAGATAGCGAGACAAGAAATTGTGTGTGTTAGTGTATGTGTGTGTCAGTGTGAAGAACAACATGCTCGGTCAACTTGACATCTCCAGGCCTCCTTAAATAACCCAGTGGTCATGAATGAATAGATGGATGGATGGATGGATGGATGGATGGAGGAGTGTGTCAACCAGGTTTGCTCTATGAGAGAGCTGTGACGGCATCACTGTATGTCTGACGTGTGAAGAGTACTGTACACTGCGGTGGGCGGCTTGGCAATGTCACGGCTGGAGTATTTTTATCAATGAAACCGTGCTTGCTTCCTACACAGACTGAGTGACTTAATACAAGCATGGAAAGTTTCTGCTAAAGAAATAAACCTTTTTTTATGAACAAAGAATTGTGACTGTGAGGTCTCTGAAGTGGTTCTAAACATGGAGGCTGGATTTATGGATCTGCATTTTATTCATTGTTAGATGGCA